>NW_024883887.1:0-34328 GCF_019059575.1 Amphibalanus amphitrite
AAGAGAGAGGGAGAGAGAGAGGAGAGAGGTAGTGAGAGAGAGAGAGGAGAGGAGGAGAGAGAGAGAGAGGGAGAGAGGAGGAGAGAGAGAGAGAGAGGAGAGAGAGAGAGAGAATCAATGCAAACATCTCCACCAAACTATCTCGCCACGAACCCGACACAGCCAGCGAACTCGCGGCACCACGCGATGACGGGTGAAACTTCCGCATGGTCCCCGCCCCGCCGCGCTCACCGCCGTCCGCCTCCGGTGGTGATGGTACTCCGCCGCTGTGAGAGGAACTACAGCTGTGAGAGGAGGCGGCGACGACCGCACGCGGTGAGACAGCGCGGAAGTCGACCCGTCCCGTGCCGGGGAGAAACTGGTGTTGAACGAGCGGGAGCAGCGACCGGCGAGCAGCACTGCCGGTGTTGCTCAATTCCCCTCCGGCGGTTACATTCTCCTCTCCGGCCAAGGCGAGAGAGAAAGAGAGAAAAAACGGCTCTGTGATACCCAGCTGCTGTTTTGAGATGTTTTTTTTCAGCTCACATCAAGTACAAGAAACGATTCTGTCTACTCTTGTGCTTCGATCGGCTTGCAGATCATGGCAGCGACCTTGCAAAGGTCGAGCATTCTTGCTTGAAGCCATTTAGCACAGGGATCCTGTAGCTGGTCGAAGCGGACCATGTCAAGAGACAGAGACACATATCTGAGAATCTGACGGACGCTTCCGGAGCTGCCGCCGGAACTGGACCGCTTCCGGTGGTTCCCAGCGAGGTGGCGCAGCGCGCGGATTTCCTCCCACACTGCACAGACCAGCGGCGGCTCGAGGCGGAAGCCGCCGGCGCTGTGCGGTCGGAACTGAGCTTCCGGGGACGGGAGCCTTCCGATCATCCCTCAAACGGGTTAGGTGTTGCACTTGACTGGTCATTTCAGCTACAGTTAAAACAGGATGAAAGTGGACTGGACAGATTATAATGTAAGCGGAACTATGTGAAACAGGCTGCTGCTAGTTCGACAATGAACCAATTGTTGCACTGGTGATGATTAACCTAATTCCATAAGGACTACAATCTATCGAAGGATGAACGTTTCAGTGATGTAGCTTACTAACAAATATGATGTCGCCTAATTAGCTAATTTCTTATAAATATTAACCCTCGCCCATGTAGGGGGGTTGGTGCAACCCCCCCCCCCCTGAGGTTTTTCTTAGCTACACGCCGAACCGTTTCAGATAGCTTGCTCAAATTTTCAGTACCCTATGGGGCATCCTTTGCGCAACTTTTGGTACTTTTTTTGTCAAGGTCATGTCAGGTCACGCAGTTATGACGTCATAAAGGGAACAACCTCCGGCCAGATTTACGCTAAATTGGAGATTGCTTCACATAGTGGTATAAAGGCCGACTGACCTGACACACTGATAGATTGTTTTAGAATCACAACTGGCTGATTTGACATTGGCACAATGTCCGTTGACATTTTGGAGGTTACTAAAGGTCAAGGTAAGGTCAGTGACCTCGGTTGACCTGTAATGACTTCTTGCACTTGTATGCCTTTTCGGGGTATTTTGATGCCCTGAATTCGAATTTGCTATCCATTTCAGGCATCGTCGGTTGTTTCTTGTAGTTCATTTTGGGTCAGGGTCAGGTCAGTGACGTCACACGCCTGACGTGACCCAATGCACAAATGACCTTGCAGACTTCCGATGCTCCCAACGCATCATTTTTAGAGCTATGACATCGAAATACACACCAAACGATAGAGAATTGATCAAGGATCACGATAGTGAAGGTTGCAAGTCGATATCTCTTACCGTTTTGCCGTAATCGGCGCGGAAATATGAAAAAAGTTAGATTTTTCCGAAAATTTGACCTTTGACCGGTTATAAGTAGGTCAAATCTTGACCTAGGACCAAAAAAATATACCACCAATCGCGAGATCTCGTTGAGAGCAATCCGTTGGTCTTTTCCGCTAAGCTTTACGATGCTCCGTTTTCAAACGCCAGGGGGTCGCACCAACCCCCCCCCCCCCCTGCATGGGCGAAGGTGGCAAAACACCGTTTACGGGCGAGGGTTAAAACGGCGAGACGCAGCACGGCAAAGGTAAGGTAGCCAAAGTACCCTCAACAATTATTGCGCACATGCCCGGATATTGTGCTGGCATAAAACAAATACCGGGTCAGTTACGTTAAGTAAAGTAGACCTGAAACTAAAAGTTCAGAGGTCACGTCAAATCTCGCACGGTACGGGTTCGGTTTTTGGTGAATACATTCGCCAAATATAATCACAGAGTCGTGGTTTTGCACCATAGTTTTTGTCATGCTCAGATGTATAGGCGCGGGAACCGGGGGGCAGTGGGAGCAGCTTGCCCCCACAACTCTGGGGCCGTGAGGGTGGTGCCCCCACAACTTTGAGACGGAATACCGCACTTTTTACTCGCGGGCAGCGCTTTTCGAGGAGCGCTGCGGCCCGAAGGTTGAGACTTTGAATTGTGAAAAACGCCCTCCCGCCGCAAACCGCAAAAACCGCAAAACGCGCAAAACGCACGCCCGAAACGCACGCAATTGTCGCAAAAAAAACAACAACAAATAAACGCCCGCCCGCCGCAAACCGCAAAAAAAATGAAAAAACGCAAAAAATAAAATCGCCCGCATCGCAGCACGCTAACCGCCAACCGAAAACACCTAAAAGCCAACCGCAAACAAATTGAACACCGGAAACGACGCAAAAAAGAAAACCGCCCGCATCGCCCGCCGGCCCGCCGCCAAACACAAACACTGCTAAAAGCACACAACGACCTCCCGCCGCAAAACACAAACACCACAAAACGTGCAAACACCGCAAACACCGCAAAGGTGTGCCCACCAGTCTGAAAGTAGTTCCCGCGCCCCTGCTCGGATGAGTCGAATTATATAATTTTGTTCGGGAAAAAAATATTTTAATCGAGATCGATCAAGATTTTAATCGAGTTTCTGTCACACTAGTGGACAGTGATCCAGATCGGATGTTACAGCATCAATGGACAATCACTGATCTAACTGATGCGTGGCATGATGGTCGCGTCTGTATTTCAGCTTATCTATTTCAAGATAAAAAGCTTTCCAATGAATCTTATATCATATATGATATTACTTAGCCCAAAACATTTCGCCATCGTAAGCTCTTGCCATGAATGATAATGCTAAACAATGGATTAAATGAAAACAGAAAGCATTGCGTGAGGGCGGTATCATAAATTTCACCCGCAGTGATAATCCCTCGACCACGAACTTCCCACGCCTGATAATTATGTAGCGTAACATTTAATCTTCTGTTTGAATGCATAGTATGTGGAATCTTAACTTCATCGTGTTCCAGCTCGTTGAAATATTTGGAGACCGCCAACCTCAAACGAACGCATATCACTATCAGTCATACCGGGCGAGAATTACGAGCAATACGCATGCTTTTGTTTTTCCATCTCAGTTTCCACTCCAGAACAGCCGGGGGAGTATTTATCTACCCCAGCCGTACCCTAGCCTCTGTCTGCCCCGCCCTACCGCAGCCTGTATCTAACCCGCCGTGTTCCAGCCATGCTCTACGCCTACCATAGCCCGGCCTCTGTCTACCTGTAGCCATACCCCAGCCTTTGTCTATTCCAGCCGTATATACCCTAGTTTATGTCTACCTCCGCCGTATGCTTCGATCTCTGCCCACCGCAACCGTACGTCAGTCTATATATTTCTACTCCGCCGTACCCCAGCCTGTATCTTCCCGTTCCAGCCTCTGTCTACCCCTTCGTTCCCAGCTTCCCCGGTGGCCGGCAGGTGCGTGTGTCAGTCTGCAGCTGGGGACAGGGCGCTGTATGACTTCACTGACCCACGATCACCCGGATACCGTCCCAACTCTGCAGCAGCTAGCCCTGCACCCTCGGCCGAGTATGGCCCGACCGAGCCCTCGCAGCTGATCCCCGGTCCGACCGGCGTGCGACTCAGAGCCGGAGGAAAGTGAAACCCCGGATATATGCGCCGGGGGTGTCACGCGTGGGGCGCCCGTATTGGGGGAGACCTGCGGTACTTACCAATCGAAATTCTGCGGAGGCAGCTCCAACGAGTAGGGAGAGGACTGCTACAGTCCACATTTTACACAATTGATGTTCCTCTACCGATTTGAGACACCACCGAGGTTCTGGCTCTTCTTCAAGCCAAACTACACTTCAGACACAATTCTGCATGGCTGGCAGCACTGGAGTCTCACAACGTTCCAATCACGGAACTTCAATCACACTGCAGGCTCACACAGACACAGCCGGGCTCCACCTTCTCCCTGCTCAGCTCTCCGGCACCGACTCACAGCTGTTCGTCGTCGCCACCTCCAGCACTGCCGTCGCGCGCATGCGCCCGCCGGAGAAAGTGCCTGCCCCTGGCGACCTGGATCGGCCCGCGACGGTGCCGGCCGCCGGGCAGCGCCGCGCCAGTGGGGGCGGTCGCCGGCACCGATTCGCCGTCTATAGATGAACGGAGAGCGGCGGGCCGGGCGGCCCGTGACCCAGCGACCTGCTCGGAGCGCAGCCCGGACACCAGCTGCCTCGGACGGCCTTAGAGGGTCGCCGAGCCAAGGTGGTTGATTGGTAGCTCACGCGTGGTAGGGAGGGTGGAGATGCTGCACCAGCTGGCGAAACTCTCCACCTGGGCTTTATTCTAGTGGAGGGCTCTGTTGCAGTGTAATTCTCCGCTACCACGAGTGTGTTATGCACTTACTTAAGCCGGGGGTGCTAATGATTAACACGCGCACCGACGGGGGGCGGATATCCGCCCCCTGAGTTTTTTTTTGCGAATAGCGGGAAACCGCGGAGCGTAGCGCCGCGAAATTTGGTACGACTATTTTCTCATCAATTTTACACATGGTGTGCAAGTTTTAACCTCCTAACTTTTAAGGTCAGGTCACCAGGTCACTTTGAATGACCCAACCTCGAGTCACTTTTTTGCAACGTTGTCACCGTGCCAGAGCTACAGTAGATGTCGGAGGCCTTTGAAAGTCGCAGGATGTTATTAGGTCATTAGTAGCTACAATTTGTATATCTCGGAATTTTGATATCGGTGACCTAAGGTCAGGTCAATTTCTCGACCTCCCCATTATAAGTCAATGGGGGAAAATCAACTCCCTGTTTTTACCACTAAAACGGGTCGAAATGGCCCCATATAACATACATGACTTCATATACGATCAAACTTTACTACCTTGAGGTCAGTTTTGCTGTTGGGCAGCTGTAAGGTCATGTGACGTCATCAAAGGTCACCAAAGGGTTTTTGCCAATAACTCCGTACAGGAACAAGATACAACCGCGCGGATGGTCTCATTGTGTTCAGATCGTCAAGACGCATCGAATGATATACATGATGACCTCGAGGTCACGTGACCTGAGGTCAACCTTTGACCTTGACCTTTCGAGGTCAACATATATATCATTCGATGCGGATTGACAAGAGGATCACGATGATGCCCTTAGTTTGTTCCTATCTTGACTAATTCGAAAGTTATTCGAGAAAAACTCTCCATATCTAGCGCCGCCATTTTGACTTTTTTGACCCCTGTGACGTCATCTTTTTCCTGACCTGAAAATGACCTCGGTAAAAATTGTAGACCTTGTCCGTGCGTATCCGATGCCGTTTACCGCTTGTCGCTATCTTGCTTCGTTCTCGAGATCTCAGGGGGGGCGGTCATCCGCCCCCCCCCCGTCGGTGCGAAGTTGGCGCAGACCCCCGTCGGTGCGCGGTGTATGTTTTGCTGCCGTCAGTTTATTATCATGTTTTAAACCAGCTGCGATCGGTATAAAAATATAAACTCCCTGTGTGATGCTGCGTGAATTAAAGAACAAACCAACAAGCTACCCATCCCCGCCGGCACTCGGTCACGGGTCATATACGGAGCAGAGTATCAGCGGAATATCTAGTCACGGCCTGTCGGGGGACTCTCTATAGGTGTGTCTGCCGGTCCGTCCATCTCGATATCATCCGAACACGGTCAGCGGCCGCCCACCTCCGCCGTTCGCCGGGACTTTCCGAGGACTCGGGTCACCCGCACTGGAGGGGAGTGACCAGAGACTGTCCGCGACCAGCCGCTCTCTGGGCGGCAGATTTAGATGAATCACTAGGGTTACCCGCGTGCTCCGCAACGCGAAGGGGGGATTTTTTGACCCGTGGGTATTGGGTTGGTCTGTGTCGATTTGGTTGGTAGATATCCATTTCGTTCGATTGCTTTTTGACGGCCAAGCATTTTGTAAGAAACAAAAAGATACATCGCATCGAGGTGCCCGTGTCGTATTATCATGCGTTCTACTTTAGAATGATTCGAAAACTGGCGTGAAGTCTTTTGAGGGCCATCGATGAATTTCGCTAAAAATGACGATGCAATGGTTTGGAAAATTTACGTTTTTAAGAATACTGTTGCTCATCATGCAAAAATGAAGACTTAACCTTGGTCAGAATTGAATGCTCTTTCCAACGGTGCCATTTTTGATTGCCAGATACATCAGATCATGGAGCAAAGCCATTTTGATGAACAAAGTGACACAAAATTGACAAACACCATTTTCTCCCGTGATTTGTACCACCTTGATTTGGATCAATCAGCTTTTCACAATTTTTATATGATAGGCGGTACATTTCTCTTGCCAACAGGCGTTGTTCCAACTCGCCCTGTTTAACGGTCACCTAAAAATAAAATCAATTCCAAAATCCGCCAAAAACCGCAATTTTTCAACAAAAGTGCCCTCCCCGGTGCACGTGGCGCGTGCTATCCTCTGTATCGCACACGATTCCATTGCCCATTCAATTATCTACACGATGCTGTTTTCCCCGTGCCGGTCGGACCCCTGGTCACCAAGATATTGCACGGGAACTGGACCCGTGTCGGCCAAAATTAGCCGTTTTCGCCCGATTTCGCACGCCGATTTATACATGTAAAGTCTATGACGCGAATTTGCACTTTTTGAGCACGCATCACGCGCTCCCTATCAATCCGATCGAGCTGAGACCCCTCAAAGGCACGTCACGCATCCTTGATCTATAAGTTGTGCAAATTTCAGGGCGCTAGGTGCAACGGTCTGGCCTGTAGTCCACGCAAAGCACGACCAAGTCGGGACCTCGGTAACGGACAGACGCACCCTCCTCAAATAGTAATATAGATGATGAGGATGCATTTAGGTTTGGACACCAGTATTATTTGTGGTTGCTGAAAATTCCAACATAGAAAATGCGTTTGGATATAGAGTGATAGAAATAAGTATGCGTTTAATTCTAGATAAATTGCCCATTTGTGTGACTTTCAGCGACAGTTTCAATAGTTGTTTAGATAATCTGTATTGACTCAATTCAATGATTAAAATGTTTCTTTTTATTTGTGTCGTACCTGCGCAGAGTCCAAGTCATAACGGTTCCCTAAGCATACAGTGGTCATCCATTCGGAGTGCTGTATTCGCACGGCCCCCGTTTCCAGTTAGCACTCACCGTTCCCTCGGTCATACAGTCGGCTCCCCGTGATGCCGGGTTCGGGTCACACACCAGTCTCACGTCGTACTCGAGCTGCACGTGGCCCTGACGGACCCTGTCACGGGACCAGCCGGGAGCCGGGGCCAGCGGGCGGCGCACCACCGTCCGACTGATGATCCGAGGCCGCGCCACTGACGACAGGGCAGGGTGGAGAAGTCAGCTCAGCGGTCATTGCAACGGGGCAGGTCATGAGTCATATCAGTGAGTCAGATCGGGTGTTAGGGCACAGGAGAGGAGGTGGGATGCGAAAATAATTCAGATTAGCGGTCATGTCACGTGTCAGGAGAAAGATCATTCAAGGATCAGGTCAGCGGTCAGGTCAGTGGTGGTTTCATGGGTGAGATCAAGGGTTAGTTCAAGAGTGAGATCAAGGTTAGGTCAAGGAGCGGGTATGTGGTCTTTAGGTTTTGTAGAGTCCGCGTCCTCGATAGGCCTGTATTGGCTGGCTGCCCGGCACCGACTGACCCAGCCGGCCAGGAATTGGTCGGCGGTCACAAGATCACGTGATCACAGAGGAGGGCGGGGCGCCACTCGCTACAGTGCGGACAGGCCGGCACGGCACTTAATACACTCAGACACTACACCTCCCCGACACCAAAATGACACATTGAACGAGTCAATGGTCAGAGTTAACAAAACAAAATTAACTGAATCAGTCACGGTTTCTACCGGATAGAATCACGGCACATCAGTGTCCGAAACGATCAGGCGCTCGCCTCACGCGCACAGGATAGCGCCTTTCTTCCCCATCGGCATCCCTCGCTCCCACGCCGTCAGCGACGCGGGCGGGAGACGCGGCTCGGCGGTCCTCGGGCGGCCGAACAGAGTCCCCCGGCTCGTCGACGTCGACAGGGGACGCAGGCCGCACCGCCTCTGCGCCTCCTCCTGGCGAGGCCAGGGCAGTGCCCAGCGGCGTAGCGGCATGCGAGCCGCCGGCGGAGCCAGAGCGCGCTCCCACACCAGGGCGCGGCGAGTCCGGATGGCTGTCGCTCGGCTCCAGGGATCCACGACATCGGCTGGGGGAAAAAGTCGGCACCCGCGTCAAGGACACGGAATCGTTCTCGCCCTCGCGCGAGCGCGCTGCGGGACATGATCGTGGGCGAAGCTGATTGATGTGTCTCTTACAGATGTGACCAGTGTCGAAACGCACTGTAAACATCGGGTGAAAGCACCTGACAATCGAGGCTGGACGCCAAAACGCCTTACCCTGACGGTAGTAGCGAGCGAGCACCATATCTCCTGGAGACAGCGTTGGCCGGCTGGTAGGGTGACGCTTCTTGTGCTGCTGAACTTGGGTGAACTGCTTCGTCCTGACGTTGCGCTCCAGACTGGGCTTCAGGCGGTCAAATCTCGTCACCGGCTGGTAGCCCAGCAGGAGCCGTGAAGGCGTTTCACCGGTCGTAGCATGCCGGGTGGTTCTGTAGAAAAACAGCCATTTTGAGATACGATCACTTACTTGATCAGCTGACATCTTGTTGAGCCGAATCTTCAGCTCTCGCACCGCTCTCTCAGCCAGCCCGTTGGAAGACGGCATGTATGGAGCGGTTGTCCTGTGAACGATTGCATTTCTGGTGAGGAAAGTCTGGAATTCCTCACTGGTAAAAGTAGGTCCGTTGTCTGACACTATCATGTCAGGAAGCCCAAAGCGACTGAATATGGCAGTGAGACGAGAAATCGTAGCCTGAGCAGTGATCGACGTCATCTCTTCAACCTCAATCCATTTTGAAAATGCGTCAACTAACACCAGATAGTACCTTCCACGCACAGGCCCAGCAAAATCAACATGCAGGCGAGACCAAGGACGCTGCGGCCACTCCCATGGATGGAGTTCTTCCTGTGGTGGATCGGGACGGTGGAGCTGACAGATATCACATCCGGACGACATTTGCTCTATATCTCGATCAATTCCGGGCCACCAGACTGCGGACCGAGCCATAGATTTCATTTTTACGACACCGAAATGACAGGCGTGCAACTCAGCTAAGACGGTGCTGCGGGCTTTTGGTGGGATGACTACACGATCACCCCACATGATGACATTGCCTAGCTCGTACAGCTCAGCTTGACGGGCACTGTAAGGCCGCAATTCATCGCCCGGTTCGCGTGCCCAACCAGTCCTAATGCAGCGAACCACCTTGCAAAGAACAGGGTCTCGTGCTGTCATCACTCCCAATTTTTCTGGGCTCAGACTTCCTATATCCTCTAACTGAGTCGTTAGGAGCACTCTTTCTGCCTCTGTATCATCGCTGACGGGCATGTCTAATGCCGAGCCCGTCGGCAGTCTACTGAGGCAGTCGGCGTGAGGAATGTCACGAGTAGATTTGTGACGAATAGTGTAGGAAAACTCTGACAGTCGAAGAGCCCACCTCTTTAGCCTGCTGCTGGTCATCTCTGGCATGCTTCTCGTCTCCCCAAACAAAGCTAGAAGAGGCTTGTGATCTGTTTCCAAGATAAAGGGCAGTCCGTACAAGTACTCACGGAACGCAGTAACGCCGAAGATAATTCCCAATGCCTCGCGCTCAATCTGGCTATACCGAATTTCGGCAGAGTTCAGGGATCGAGATGCAAACCCAACCGGTTTTTCTGTGCCGTCTGTGAACCGGTGCGACAGCACAGCGCCGATGCCCCTAGATGACGCGTCGCAGGTGAGTACCAGGGGTACATCTGGGTTATAATGCACTAAAATGCGATCGGAGGCGAGCAGTCGTTTGCACTCATCGAACGCATTTTGTTCTCGTTTTCCCCATGTCCATCCAACATTTTTCTTCAGCAAGGAGAAAAGCGGGCTAAGCACGTGAGCGCGACCTGGCATGAATTTTGAGTAGTAGTTTACCATTCCAAGGAATGATTGCAGCTCTTTTGCGTTCTTTGGCGTCGGGACACCGAAAATGGCATCGAGCTTGGCCTGGGTTGGCCGAACACCATCTTTGCTAATCACGTGTCCCAGATATTCTACTGATGGCACGAAGAAGCTACACTTGTCCTCTCTCACCTTGACGCCAGCGTCCTGGAAACGCCGCAGCACCTCCTCCACAGTCTTCAGCAGCTCCACTTCGTCGCACCCAGAGACGAGCACGTCGTCCAGGAAGACGAACACATTCTGCAGACCGGCCAGCAGCTTCTCCATCTCCCTCTGGAAGAGTCCCACGGCTGCATTTATCCCGAACGGTACACGTTTGTAGCGGTACAGGCCTTTTGGCGTGTTAATGGTTAGCAGATATCTCTGCTTTTCGGACACAGTGAGCTGCTGGTAGGCACGGGACAAATCAAACTTGGCAAAAACTCTTCCCCCAGACATTTGTGCGAACAGATCTTGAACTCGAGGTAATGGGTATCTATCGACACGGATGGCCCGATTGGCCGTCTGTTTAAAGTTGCCACAAATGCGAATTTTACCGTCCGGCTTCAAGACTGGAACGATCTGGCAGGCCCAGTCTGACGACTTCACCGGCTCTAGGACACCGGCTTCCACCTCCGCCTGAAGCTGCTCCTCCACCCGGCGCCTGTAAGCATAGGGTAGGTGTCGTGCTTTCATGAACCGGGGCGACACAGTCTGGTCCACGTCAAAAGAAATTTCGACATCCTTGAAACATCCCAGCTCCTTTGAAAACACATCATTGTACTTGGCCTTCAGCTTGCCTACTACATCGCCAGGTGACTCACCCAGGTTTCTCACCTGCTTGATGCCGCGCCAGTCAAGCTTCAGTGTCGCCAACCAATCACGGCCCAGCAGATTCGGCCCGTGTGACTCGACGACCAGAACGGGCAGGTCCAGATGCTGGCTTTCGTACCTCACAACGGCGCTGAACTCACCGATGACAGGGATGGCGTTTCCCGTATACGAGCGCAGCCTCGCCTCTGACCTGGAGAGCGTCAGCCCGCCATGCCCCCCGTTGTCCGACACATTCCGAAACGTTTCGGCGGTCATCAGAGTGCTAGCAGCCCCGGTGTCAACTTCAAACCGCACAGGGACACCGAAAACCAGTACCTCGACGGTGATCGGGGGACACTTGGGGCGGCCAACAGAGTAGATACTGCAAACATCTGACTCACTCTGACTGTCATCATTCTGAACTGCAGGAGGGTCGGTTACAGCATGGACACTTCGAACACACTTGCGTTTCAGGTGCCCCAGCTCACCGCAGCTATGACAGTGATAGTCGCGGAATCGACAGTTCCGTGGGTTATGCATACCACCACATCGATAGCAGTCCTGACGCCGCCTCATGTCGGCTGCTTCGGACCCTCCCGGTCGGTCACCGGTCCCCCGCCCCGGCCGGCCAGCCTGCCGCGACCCGGCGGCCGCCGCGGCTCGACCGCGACCCACTGACCTTGACCCGGTCACGGAACCGGCGCGCTGCCGGTCAGAAATCAGCTGATCGGCGCGGTGTACCGCTTCAGATTCCAGCGAACCGACGGCACGGCCCGCCGCGAGCTGACCCACGTCTCTGGTGACCGACTCCGCCGCCAACGCCAACCTCTCGGCCATGACGAACGTCAGGGAGTCCTCCTCCGCCAGAAGCCGCTTCTGCAACACGGAGTCTTTGACCCCGCACACAAGTCTGTCACGAAGCATGCTGTCCAAAGTCTGACCAAAATCACATTTTTCGGCCAATCTCTTGAGGTTAGCGACGTAATCAGCAGCTGACTGATGAGGTTCCTGAATGCACTGATTGAACTTAAACCGGCTGAGTATCACTGATTGCTTGGGTGCTAAATGCCGACCCACTCGCTCCAACAACTCCACATATGGAAGTCCAACAGGTGATGCCGGTGACAAAACTGACTTGATACTCGTATAAGTTTCTTGGCCAACAGATGCAAGTAATAAGGCTTTTTTGCGCTCATCCTCAGTGATACCTTGTGCAAAACAAGAAAATTCAAATCTTTCGACATATTCTTGCCAATCTGTACTCGCCTGGTATTCACCGATGCCAATAGCCGACATTCCAGGAGGGCTGGTCACCTTGCTCTCGTTGGTCATCGCCGCCTGTGAGTGGTTGCCTCGTCGCCACTGTAGAGTCCGCGTCCTCGATAGGCCTGTATTGGCTGGCTGCCCGGCACCGACTGACCCAGCCGGCCAGGAATTGGTCGGCGGTCACAAGATCACGTGATCACAGAGGAGGGCGGGGCGCCACTCGCTACAGTGCGGACAGGCCGGCACGGCACTTAATACACTCAGACACTACAGGTTTCAAGCCCGAAGACAGCATTGCATGCCTATTATGATTCTGTTTTGTATGTTAGGGTGGTCAGTTAGAGTAACCTGGAAAACGGCCTCGCCAGCTAAACTATAATGACATATATAATCAAGAATGTCACTGTCTGGCTCACCTGGTTTGTCGGCCGTTGTCGGCCGTTCAGAGAATAGTTTTCCTGTGGTGTCGTGCCACGCCTCAATAGTGAGGTCGAGCTCACCCTGAAACGACAATTGAGCTCAGGTCACGGCTGGTTTGGCATGAACAGTGTCTTCAAAATGAAACTGGAACGCACGGACGAGTAACGTTTAATTCAGTTGCTTCTGAGTACAGTGGCAAGTAACTGATGAAGTGAATAATCAACTCCAGCACGAATATTGTTAGCTGTGCATACGTATGAACTGCGAGCTCACAGCAAAATCACAAACTGAGAAATTCTTAAGATGATTTAGCATGTAGGGTGTGCAGCACGTTACTTGCTACCATTGAGGTATGGACTATGAGTATACGGCTCTCCCTTCTCGGAACATAGCTACTTTCCTTTTCTCTTATTCCCTCTATTTCCCTAACTTCCATCCTCAGCTCAGCCCCCTCTCCCCTCCCCTCCCCGCCTCACTGACCGGCCAGGCACCGTCGAAGGGGAACGTCATCTCCAGCACCCGGTTGTGCTGGTTGACCAGGCTGCTGTTGGCCACCACACCAGTCACCAGCAGGCCCAGTGAGCACGGCAGCTGGGGACGCCGCCAGCGCCGCTCCGGAGCGCCGCGCCGCGCCGGGCCCAGCCGCGCCGGGCCCAGACGACTGCTGGGCGGGTCTCGACGAGCTGCTGGTCTCACAGGGGGCGCTACTGGTGTGACCGGAGGCGCTGCTGGTCTGACGGAAGGTGCTGTTACGTCCGGTGGTCCCTGGTCAGTTGTATCGTCGGGAGATGACGGTGGGTCTGTGGAAGTTTCAGGTCCGATGAACTCCCAGGACGGAGAGCTCAGGGTCCACCCTGCTGTATCCTCGGAGTGTAGCGTGTCTGAATCAGGCTGGTCCCCGTGATTTTTTGGCTGAGTTGTCTCACCCGATTGAGGCAGAACCTCAGCGTCTGCGTCAGCGCTTACAGCATCATCTTCAGCATTAGGAGTCACTTTATGGGCTTCGCGTTTCTGCCGCTCATTGCAACATGCGCCTTCTCTACTCCCATGCTCTTTCTTCCCTACCTCTCCACCACCTCCTACGCTATCAACTTCGACACTAGCGCCAGTGCGGGTGCTGCTACCGCCACTACCGGCACCTGGTGGACTCGGATGAAAACTGGCAAACTGCAGATGGACCAAATCCCCGTGCTCGACGAAATGAAAGCCGATGTCCTGGGGATTGTTATCATATTTTGATTCATGTGAGACGGTCATCCGAGAAGATAGCTGAGTCTCGTCAGCCACATCTTCGGCGTCATCGGTAGAACCAGGATTATCGAGGATGATTATGGGTCGGTCTGGTGAAATGAACCCATTCTCCTGCTCGGACAGCTCAGAGTCCGGGGACAAAGAGACGTCTTCTGTGGGAGGCAGCTCCCCCCGTCGGTTCTGAATAGCATCTCGAGCTGGAGGGCTGACGACAGAGAACGGAGTGGCCTGGCGGACGATTTGTATTGTGGCGCTTTTAACAGTCACGTCTCCGTCAGACGAGCTGCCTGCAGAGTGCTCGGACTTCGTTGCAGCTGGCGGATCGGGAGGAAGCTCACGCTCCAACGTGGGTGAATCAGTCGAGGCATAACTACGATCGTCAACAGGCACTGCAGCGTCAGGTGGTGCCTTATCTATCCGTTCTTCCTTTTCTTCGTTGTCCTCCTGAGTTTCCGTTCCCTCTTCTATCTCCTCTTGGTCCTCTTCCTCCCCTTTCACACTTAGTTCCCCTTGTTCCTGCTTTCTATATGGAAGATTCTCAGCCAGTTTGTCACCGGAGGAACTCTTCACATGTTCTGTCTCTTCCAGCCAATGAGACAACACTTCTGGCGGTGGCACGATGGGATGAAGTCTTGTCCTGTTGAACCGACGGGAGGGCAGTCGTGTGAGTTTGATTCCTGGCGATCGCACCCTCCTACCGTTCGCGTCAAACCCACCGCTGTCTCTGCCACCGCTGCCGGTCGACGCACAGACTCTGAAGAAGGTATTGCACTCGCCACTGCAGGAGGACTGCTCTGCACGCGCCGTGGGCTGGCAGCAGGCACCGCCCAGCGCGCGCGACTCGGGGTTACTGAAGCTGACCAGACGGACTTGAAGCTTTCCGGCTGCCTCCACCTGAGGAACAGACGGAGGAGTCTCGTGGAGTCACGGAGGAGTCACATGGGAAGGGAAAGAGGTATCTCACACATGGGAAAGGAGAGAGGGATTTATCTCACACATGGGATAAAGAGTTGGAATGATTTCGGTTCAGTCGGGCTGTTACAAGTTTCCAGAGATTGAATCTGACCGTACTGTGAGAAAGGTGTGTTTAAACGTTTTTTCAAGAATCTATATTCACGGTCTAATTAAGTTTGTTTCGGATGTAAGAATTACTGGCTATCGTTTGCCTATCCTTAACTTTTACACATAGGAGTGCTTTGATTGAACGCAAGAATATGAAACCCAACTTGCCAAATTATTAGCATAGTCTCGGTAAACTCACCACTGGAAAGCTGTTGCAAAGAAGAACAATCACTCCGATCCTGATGATATGCATGTTGAAGAGATGCGTGTATAAGAGGCACCGCAGCTTTTCCTGTCCGCTCTTACCAGTGTTTATGGTACCCGAGTTCACAGTCACAGCTCTCAGCACTGTCACACTCACATGGGCTGATGGGCTGTCACATCAGCGATCTTATCACTGTCTCCTGTCACTATTCGCTGTCACTGTGAACCTCAAACATCCACAGTCATTTATGTCGTGGTTACTCTCCTGACCACCACTAGCCACCGATTGCGCCGCACATCACAACTCTGTCACCATTATGTAGATATCGTCACTGCCTATCCGCCAGTCCCGGGGTCCTGCGTCACAGTCCTTATCGCCACAGTCCAGAGTGTCGTTCTATCGTCAATAATCGCCGAGCCTTTTACGACCACTTTCCGGTGCTGAGTACTGTTCTGCATGTGATCAGCATAGCTCTTTGAGTTTTTCACATTTTCCGAAAAGGTCGAGGCCTTACGGCTGCTAGAGTTCACGATGAGTTGACTCGGGACCGTCCGTTTCGCCCGCTTCCGATAAAACTTCCACAGCAGTGTGCGTGGATGACCTCTCACAAATTGTTCGACTAATGCCACTTTCCAAATGGTTTGCGGACTGTCCGTGGACTGACGCACTGACACACCGACGCACTGTCAGCTCGCTGACTGACGACAGACTGACTGACGGAGGTGTAGCCGGCAGAGTGGGCGTCGTGTACCGCGTCGAGTGCCGCGTCTCGTGCACCACTGAGCCCACCATCCAGCCCGGCTCGGCTCCCTCCGCCGTGACTGGTGCTCGGCCGCACACCGTTGCCCGGTTCCGCACTGCTGAAGGGCGACTGACCTGGCCGGCCGAGGACGGCACGGAGACCGCATCGCGCGCACAGCACACTAACACCGCCCGCTACATTCATACGCCGGGGATTCGTGACGGACCACCGCCCGCCGGCGCGGTGGTGGACGGTGGGCGGTGGACGGTGTGAGGGGCGGCACAGTGGGTCAGTAGTATTGGCATTCTTGGATAGCTTCAGAGCGTGAAATGAACGGTCTGTTTTGTGTGAGTGGCATTTGGGTTATGTTTGTTGTGCGGAACATGTTTTTTAGTTTACGGATGAGTGTTAGAGGGTTTACGTCTTGTTATCAGTTTGTGAATGACTGGAAGAGTCGTGCTGTTCTTGGCTGGGAAGATTACAGCTCGCTTCTAAAATGATGCAATATTAGTTGGAACCAAGCTCAAGATATAACAATGTTGTACGCTAAATAAACGCATAGTTTGTATGCGTATGTACGTATATCGAGTATGTACGTATCCGAGCCGGGCTGGATGGTGGGCTCAGTGGTGCACGAGACGCGGCACTCGACGCGGTACACGACGCCCACTCTGCCGGCTACACCTCCGTCAGTCAGTCTGTCGTCAGTCAGCGAGCTGACAGTGCGTCGGTGTGTCAGTGCGTCAGTCGCCCTTCAGCAGTGCGGAACCGGGCAACGGTGTGCGTTCAATAATCAATAGTAAAATGTGCAAATAAATAAGGTACTTTCAAATAGAATAATATGCATGCGTTGTATCACGTTGTAGTTTTTTATTCAACTCCTCCAAACACCTACTCGTATAGCGTAGCCTGTCAGCCATAGTGACTGTGGCTTACACCGAACCCACCCTTACGGCGTTGTGACCGGTGACCCCGACCAGCAACAAGCTCTGCTTAGCTGGAAGGGTTCATCCGGTCACACATGACCTTTTGCAGAATACTGACCAGAACCTGTGCTTTGTGTGTATGTATGTGTCCCTTTACTAACCCTGAATGAGTGTTCTTTTACATCATAAAACATGGTATTGGAAGTAGTGATTTAGTCTCCCGCTGCTTTCAGCGGGGACATCTTTTGCCGTTTTTTTTTTCTTCTAACTAACCATACTTCCTCTTACCGACTGGTTGCTTATTTTGAGTTGTTTTCCGTTTCTTAGCAGGGAGTGCCGCGACTTTGCCATTTTTATGTTTTCTCTGGTGGTAAAGTAAGGTTCTGTGAGTCGCTGGGCTGAGGGAGGGGGCACTCCTGGTCACCTATTAATGGGTGGCGGTGTAGTTAGGAAAAAAAAAATATCAGTCCTTCACTTATTATCGAAAGTCACATCAATGCTCAGTTAGCTTTGAGAACAACTCAAATAATGTGCAGTTTTTGACAGCTTTATTGCGTTTGTACTTCAGGCATTATTATTTGGGCACTCGAGTACTTGTTTACTGATGTTTGTGCTTCTATGTAGAGCTGTGCTTCATGACATAATTCATTACCCTATAGCGTTCCGTGTCCCGTTTTATCACTACACCTTCCTCTGAACGTCCCTAGTCGCTTCACTGCCTGAAATATCGTCATCGTTCGTCGTTGGACCTCGATTAAGAAAATATCGCTACCGCAGTAATCTCTACAATCATCTGTGACGACATTCGGCTGCCATATTTACGTCACAACAGACCATTACCTAAAATAACGGCCCATTCAATAACGGAGTCCACGCACTTTGAGCGCCTTCTTTAACCCAGAACCGGCAATATTGGTCGTCAAGCAACAATATGGAGTGATTAGAAGCAATAGCCGCCGAGGCAGGCGTCAATTAGACGGCGCGTGACGGTAAACAGGCAGTGGAGGATGCCCTCCGCCTGGCGCAGCGGACGGTCAAGGACCACCATTTCGACACAGTTCGGGCTGCGGGTGGGGAAGTGGCTCCTCACGGGTGGTGCTGCGTCATCTTCGTGAGAAACGCAGCGGCGGTGATGGGTGGGTGGGAGGGGGGGGGAGTTGAACGCGGCAGGTGGTGCAGGTGCAACTGGGCTAAATTATTATACTCAGTTTGTTTGATGTATTTTGTTTTCTGTGGTGCAGTTACTTTCAGTTCTGTGGCAAATTTGGAGAGAAAGTGGTGATTTGTACTTAGATATCACCCAAGAATAGAAAATGTTCGATTGCTAATAAGCGTTGGAATCATATATTAAAATAATGACGTGATTGATTGAACACGATTATATGGCTGCATTTTGACTTGTGTTCACCACTGCACCCAACCCTTGCCAGTGAATGCTCGAATTTAAAGCAGCATGTTATATTTTCCAATAACGTGATGGCGATACAAATATTCATTCGCTCTATTTCATATATGTATTAATTATTCATACAATGTCATGTGATGCAAGAGACAAGCAAAGAGTATTTCTACAATGCAGCTGCGATGTACATAGTGCCCCCATATGCACTCAACAAATCGCTATACTCGTAGTAAACATAACAAGGTACTCGCAAGTCCTCTAACTTACGCTTAGATATAACTTTTGAGCTACTCAACAGAAATTATACTCTACCACATAATGATCTCTATAAATACCTACAACTATGCAAAGATGTTCGAAATATCCGCGAGACTCGTAACAATACATCGCTTTAACAGGGAATTCAACCACAATTTCTAAACACTTTGGCATGATCAACTGAGCTGGAACTTTGTTTCACGAACATCGCGATCCTCCATTCTTGCGAATGGGCGTGGCTCGTGCAGGAAGCTCGCTCTGCTTCCTGATGACTAGAACTTTGGAGAACCTGACGAACAGAAACATAAGTTATCAATATTCAGCGCTCATATACTCTTATGCTTTTGAATACCATCGCATTTCAAATGAGTCATTTTACTCTTTATTTAATCATTCAATCGCAATGCTCATGCTCGCAAGTAATCGCATTTACGTAATCAGCGTGCAACTTTTGCAGTTCTTCAATATTTTTATCAGCTATCTGAAAATAAGCCTATGCTGCTGCAGGAGTGGTTACTTACTGGCGCGGAAATAGAGGTCGGCGTAGTCCTGCGATTTCGGCACAGGCCAGCTGGAGTCGTCCTCAACGCCCTGCCAGTCAGAGTCCAGTCTGCGGAGGGCATTCTCCTGGGTCAGCGGCTCTGCGCGCCCCTCAGCCGAGGTCGAGAGCGTCGGGTCACTTCTGCCGGTAGCGACGTCACTGAAGATTGCCGAAATATCGGGGAACGGCGGCAGCGACCCGCCGAACGGACCCGACTCGTCGAAAAAGTCCTCGTCGAAGTTGTCGAAGGCAGCGGGGGCGGCGGGCCGCGGCAGGGCCGGCTCCGTGGGGGCCGTGCTGGTCACCTCAGAGGGGCTGGGCTGCGGCGGCTGGGGGTGGGCCGGTGACAGGGACAGTGGCGCCGGCGACTGGGGCTCCGTGACGGCCACAGCTGCCTCCGTCGGCTGGACCTGAGGCTGACCTCCCAGCGGGAACACGGGAACCGCCTGTCCGCCGGGCACCGCCAGGAACACGGGAACCGGTCGACGGGGACGGCCTGTCAAAGGGGCGTGCCGTCAGACGTCGGGGCAAATCAGAATCGAGAGAACGGCTTGAGAGGGGTCTGAACCGAGAACGGTTGTCAGAGGGTGGAGCAAGACTGTAATGCGAGGAAGCGGCAAGTATATGTGGCAAGGCGAATCCAATATTACTTTACTGTGTAAAGGGGTGAGCCTGCTTAATTGAACGATCCGTCAAATAAGGCCTGCTGTACCACAGAGAACAATACTTACCTACATTGGACAAAGATCTAATCTGGCATCCGATACACTTTTTAGGCCCCAGAGCTTGACGCCTGCACCTATCTTTGTCTTCTTCATACCACGTGGTGGATCTCAGTTTACCATATAGCGCCTAGCGGTCTGAGTTTTATGCGTTTGGTAATTGCGTCACTACATACTCCAGCACGAGCTTTACCGTTATGATGGTGGCCCGGAGCAGCTACGGTGAACAATTAAGCGATTATTTCGAGTAGCTCTGTACGCGATACACGGAACAATTATCAGTCGAACAATTTGAAACCACACACGCCGGGCTACTGATGGGCTATTGCTTCCACGCAATGTGACGAGAATAGCCGTTTTTACGACGGCCATTTGGTACACATTTGGTGCACATCTGGTACAGATTAGGTGCAGATTTGGTCAAATCAGGTGCATTCGCCGGATAGCCCGTCGTGAAAACGGCTAATATATATTATAATGGTGGGCAGGGTGGCGTCTAAAACTATACTATTCCGGTTCGTTAGAGCAACTTCTTTATTCAAACAAAAACTTGGCGTTTCATTTAAAAATGTTATCTGATAATTTGCTTTATTCTTGCATGCTTACAATTTATGATAATGTATTGGCATTTGAAATTATTTATGGATAAATTGCGCACTGCTTCGGCTATCCGCTCTCCGCCTTGCATTTTCAGTTACTTACTTGAATAACTAAGTTTGGAGAGGACTAATTCAATCTCGTCCCTGTCTCACCGTGTCTGATGAAGGGCCGAGGTCGCCGTCCGCGGACTCGAACTCTCATTCCCTCGACAGCTGTCATCGCCAGGCACAGGGCCAACAGCTGACACATCTGAGAACAGCGCCGGGAAAGGTGAACTGACGCTCACGGCCCGCTCGGCTTATTAAATAAGCCAGCACATGACTATTATGTCTGTCAGAGCAGTGGAGCAGTTGGAGCACGAATCCGCATGATGGAAGGCAGCACATGTGACCTGCGTGGTAAGCTTCAAAAAGCTATCAATGGTAAACAGATTTTACATAGGAGGAGCTGGCAATTAAAAGCAGCCTACATAGGACGGTTAGTCGCTAGAGCACTAGCCAGTTGCTTGTGATTTGAATATGTTAACTATTTCACGGGATCGAGCTCGAACATTTCAGTCATCTGTCAAAAACTCACCTGAATGGAAATATTCATATCTGCAGTGCACCTCCTCTTGGTCCAAGCTAAACAAAATATGTTTCCGCCACAACACTTGTGATCCCACCACCTCTCACTGCCCGACTCCACTCACTTCTGTAAGTAATCCTCGCACCATGTCGCTTATAAGCCTACTTCTCCAATTGAGAGCGAAAGCGACGGTGTTGGCGGCGGCCGCGGTACAAATGAAGGCACACCGCTCGAGCAGATGGCTGGTGGTGGACTGCCCTGTACCGCTGAAACAATGAGCGGTGACCGCGCCCGGCCGCTGACCGGCGCGAGGCCCACCGCGGCGAGTTTCAACATCTCCCCTGGTCATGGACAGAGCTGTGTCGCTTCCAGCCTGCCAGGACATTGTAATCGAGATTGCCCTACCATTGTAACAGGAGTCTATGAGTAACCGTCGGAAAAGGAGCCATATGCCCGGCGGGTACGAGTGGACAGCGAGCGCCGGCCCGCGCGGTGGCGTTAGAGGGACGGTGGCGATACTTTTACTTTTACTCGGACGATTTACGTGTTTACGCGTACTGGAGCGCCGCGTAGTGCCATGGACAGAGTGTTACATGTGCGTGTGGTCACTGTGGGCTAGCTGGACAGGGTGCATTTGTAGTGAATAACAAAATTAAAAATATGCTAGTGAATCTCAAAATACGTGCATTTAAAGCAAGATGAATTTTAAGAAATGTTGCTGTATATTCCAGCTACATATTGCCCTTTGTCCGCTGGGTTGTTTATTTGTATTGAATTGTAGTGAGTATCTTTGATACTAGCCGATTTAATATTTATATTTATATTTATTTATACATATTTAATTTGATATGATACATATACTCCGCTAGGGTTGATTAATTGTATCAAACTGTAATAAATATCTTTGATATTAATACAATTTGATATTTATAGAACATTGCAAACCTATTCAATCATTTAGTTGCTTCTCACTTACCTATTTCAATATGTGTAGGTATGCGTCATAGACATCAAATTAGCGAAAAGCACAACAAAATTGAATTTTAGGTTTCACGAAAAATTGGCTTGTCGCGAACGAGTAAAATTATATTAGAAAATATGGTCTCTGGTGAACCTGTCTTTGGGCCTGTTTCACTAAAAACTTGCGATTACAAGTGTTTGAACTTTACAATTCATAAGTATTTTTGCAAACTATGTAAAATCGGATTTCACTAAACTTCATCACCAGCGGCACCTCCGATAAAAAGAGTTGGTAAATAAACTTGTAAACAGTAAAATTGTTTTTAATCAAGAACTTTAACATGTTACAGATATTGCTTCTTTTTATCAAACTATGTCTAGTTTTCATGTCAGAAATTGCAGGAATAAATTAAAAATAATGATGCCGTTTCTGAGTGGTATAAATGATAGTTCACAATATCTTATTATTGAAAGAAAATAACACGTAAAACATTTGACAGCAGAAGACTGTTGAATGCAATTATGGCGCGCGAATGACAAAACATGACGATATTTATTTATTGCTCGTAGCTGGTTCGTAGGGAATGTGCTAAGTGAAAAAGAGGATATAATGACTCAGCATATCATATTTGTTTTAAATAGTTGATTGCTTTGCATCATTGCACAAAAAGTAATAAAATTCCAAACGTAAGGGCCACTGGAATTTCGGGTTTGTAAGTACAACGTTTTCTTTCAAGTTTTTGGTCTTCGTGAAACAGAAAGTTTGCGATTTCGATGTTTCTTACAAACTTTTTTCTTGTAAAAAAGTTGGTAAATTTTAAACTCAAAATTCATTCCCGAAGGTTTCGTGAAATCCAAATTTCAAATGTTGGTAATTATTTCTTTTAAACTCAAGTTTTTTCTTTGTAATTACACACTTTATTTGTTAGTGAAACAGGCCTATATCAAATGGATATTCTTATAGCCACTTCCGAATCGAGCGTCCGAATCGTTACTTCTCTTCAAGAGGTTATGCACTCGATGTATGATGAGTCATAGATCTCTGTATACCGAGGTCCATGAGTTGGGCAGCTATTTGGCCATATGCCATCTATTCCGTGTTCCTCTCATTTTCATGTTGCCTCGGAGTCAGATAAGACACAGAACCACACGCTTTCTGAGCTTCTCTGACAAGTTATTCCCCATCCCATTTGCCAGTGTAACAGGTTTGTGAATCATTGGCTAAAATAGCCAGGAAGTTTGAGTCACTGCATTGTAGGGCATTTGCCCCAAAGTCCTGACAGAATATCAATATAGCAGCCGATGTGACTTGAACACAAAATGAGACCAATGACATACTACATACGTCGGGGAGCTTACTCGCTGCCGTGTTATGCATACCTATTCATTGTTCTGTAGCAATGGGATCGTACGTGTAAATCGTAATTAAATAGGGAAGGGTTTTCGAACCTTGCAATAGATGCACTAAAGCATGACAGAAGAATAAACGTCCAAGAACTTTAACACTTTACTTATGGTAAGTGTTTCACGTGTACAGTAACCTCAAACTTAAAAGTATTTTGCAATCAATGCTTTGTGTCAAAGTCAAGTTGCCCCTTTCACTGCACACCACTTTGATTAGCATGGCAATTCCTTGCTCGGGTACATTTAATGATGCATAAGGTATGCTTTTCGCATTTTTGATTTGCCTCGAAAAGCAAATCAGTCGCAATAAATTTTCTCGTCTTGTAAAAAAAAGTAAAATTAGATGCGATTTACCCAGACAAGATTAATCGCAATAAAACTTCCATTGGGACAGGCTATGCAAAGTTTTATCGTGCATTCATAATCCAAGTGCTCCATTTCTTTTCATATCGACCCACATCACAGTTATAGCTTACAACAATGTATGTATTGGCACAGAACACAATATATAAATACCAACAGACAAATCACGATCGGTGGTAGTCAAAGGCGTGGCGGTTACATCGTAACCTTGCACTTTCACTTACAAGGAGATGCATGCAACTCTCTCCTCACTCACTCTCTTTCAATCTCCTTCGCATGCATCCAGGTACAAGCAAACACACAAACACATAAACATGTCAGCACCAAGGATAGGGAATCACGTAACTTGTAAGGGAACGAAAGGCGCCTTAGTTAGAGGGGTACTTGGGCTCGGGCGCCGGATACTTGGGCTCGGGCGCCGGATATTTGGGGGCCGGGGCGGGGTATTTCGGGACCGGGGCAGGGTATTTGGGAGCCGGGGCGGGGTACTTGGGTTCGTAGGCGGGGTACTGGGCCTCGCCCTCGTACTGGACGTCGGCCACGAAGCCGGCGTCACCCTCCGACTGGTAGGTGACGGTCTGGATGCGGCCGTCGGGCAGAGCCACGCGGTAGCTGCCCTGGGTCAGGTAGCCGTCCCGCTGCTCCTGCTGACCAAAGTCGGCTCCCGTGTACTGATCCTGTACCTCGTAGCCGTAGGTGTACTTGGGAGGGACCTGCCGAGACACGAGACAAGGCTGTCAGAGACGGACAGAGACACATGCACGGAGACACGAAAGGGAATAGAGGCGCAGGACTGGGCTTGCTGGATAAAGGGACAGAAAAGTCACAAGATGGGAAGCGGCTGGTTCGGCACAACTTATTGACTGCTCGTATTGTTACACTGAAATGCTCTTTTTGCTTTGGCCGAAGCGCAGCCGGCCGTAAAGAGATATCTTTAAAAAAAGTCACTTATCAAAATGAGAATCAACGCACTGGCAAATAATCCTTAATAGTATACGGCATAGGATAAATACTTCCATACGATAAATGCTTAAATACGATAAATATTCACGAGATGTTGGATGGCAACAAAGAGTTTCGCTTCAGCATACATAAAAGCTACGAAACTTACCGGAGGGTAGTCGACTTCGGGCTTGGCGGGCGCATACTTGGGAGCCGGGTATTTGGGGGCCGGAGCCGGGTATTTGGGAGCCGGAGCCGGGTATTTGGGAGCCGGAGCCGGGTATTTGGGAGCCGGAGCCGGGTAGCTCGGGGCCGGGGCCGGATTATCGGCAGCCACAACGGCCAGCAGAGTAGCGACGACAAACACCTGGCGAGAGAGGGAGAGGGACGTCAGCACTAGTCACCGGGCGTCACTGTGAGTCATTCGGAGTCACTGGGAGTCACTGGGAGTCAATGGGAGGCATTTGAAGGCACTGGGAGTCACTGAGTCACTGGGGGTCATTGGAGGTCCCTGGGAGGCTCTGGGAGGCCTTGAGAGTCACAGAGAGTCCCTGGGAGGCACTGAGAGGCACTGGGAGTCACTCGAACTCAGACACAGGAGGGTGGTATCACGAATACTGAACACCAGAAGTGGTCTGTATCGCATCGGACCTCTCTCGGCGCGGCGTCCTACCTTCATGACTGTGGACTGGCGGCGTCTGGTGGCGGGCTGTTGTGCCGTGTCTGTTTATATGGGCACCTCTCGCTGCGCCCTCGGCCGCAGTGCCCCGGGGCGCGGGTCGGGGCTCGACCTCGCTGTTACGTCACCGCCCCCGGTCGGTCGGCAGCAGCCACCGTCCGGTAAACGGCACTCGGCTCTGACGAAACGAGGCCAGAAGAGCTGCCGACGAGCACCTTTGACCCAGCCTCCGCCCGGCCAGCCGGCTCGAGATAGGGCTTTTTGTGCCCCTGCGCCGGGCGCGGCCATTAGAGAGAGGGAGAGCGGGACTAGCGGCCCCCGGGCTGCTCATTACAGTGCACGGACGGCCGCAGTCACCGGTGCCGAGAACATACCGGGTGTCCCAAAAGTAACGTCATCATTTGAAATTGAAGTATCTCAGAAAGCATCAGCACGAATGTTTTGAAATTTTAGCACGTGCAAGATGTATTCATATAATTATATCGTAGCATACTTTTTTCATGATCGATGATGGCTCGGCTTAGCAGTGAGCAGAAAACTAAAGTAGTCCAATTTTACCTCCAGACAGGATCTATCATCGGAACAAAGCGCAAATATCGTTCCGTATTCGGACCAAAAAACACCCCATCAGCTAGAGCTATCTCTGTAGACTCACTCATAATTTCATCGCGACAGGCGCAACTTCAGATCAGCCAAGAAAAGGAAGAACCCCAATCGTTTCTAACGATACCATTGAAAAGGTCAAAGAAATCGTAGAGAAGACACCAACAGTCTCTATCCGCCGCCTGGCTCAGCAGGTGAACCTATCAAGGTCTACTACTCAAAGGATACTAAGGAAGAAACTAAAACTTCGTCCTTATAAGATTCCCAATGTCCAAGCACTCTCACTAGAAGCTCGAACGAAGCGCAAAGCCTTCAGCGAATGGTTTATTGCGAAGTGCGCCGACTGTCCCACGTTCCTGCAGAACATCTGGTGGTCGGACGAAGCTCATGTGTACCTACATGGAGACGGGAACCGACATAATATGAGGATCTGGAGCCAATCCCCTCCCGAAGGCATCCACCATGAGCATCCACTGCACTCGCCGAAGGTGACGATCTGGTGTGCGCTGAGCGCACAAGGAATCGTCGGCCCGATATTCTTCGAGGACGATAGTGGTAATGCGCTGACAATCACCCAGGAGAGGTACCAGAGGGTACTCCAGCGGTTTTTCAGCTCTCTGCAGCGCCGCTGTGCTGACACCATAAACCAGCAATGGTTTCAGCAAGATGGTGCTCCTGCACACACCGCCCTAAAGACCCTGCAGTGTCTTCGGGAGTTCATGGGAGATCGGGTGATTTCTAAGGGCGCCGCCATCGCATGGCCTCCTCAGTCACCTGATCTTACGCCCCCTGATTTCTTCCTCTGGGCACACATCAAGGAGGTCGTCTTCAAGGACAGTCCAAAGGACTTGGATGAGCTCAAGAAAGCAGTCCGAGTAGCCATTCGCGGCATCACACGGGAGACCTGCGCCAAAGTGGCGGACGAAGCCAAGCGCCGTCTGATCCTGTGCGCGGCCCGAAACGGTGGTCATGTCGAAAAACAGTAAATGGGGACAAGGAAGTGAAACATTGGTTAATGTTTAGGATCGCAATATAATTTTAGAGTCTGGCGTTCAAAATGAGCCATTTTTCGTTGATGTCGCTTTATTTTTTTTGGAGTTATACCAAAAATAAATGATGACCTTACTTTTGGGACACCCGGTATACCCGGCCCGGGCTGAGTTGCCAGCTCTGTTAGGCAGCGTTCACCCTGGGTCCGGGGGCCAACGGAGTGTTAAGTCCAGCCGCGGGTCCAGGAGGACCTAATGGATTCCAAACCGGATACAGTCGAAACTCGAATCCATGACTCAAATCCAGAAAAAAAAACGACAACCATTGTGTTGCTCGTAAACATTTGGTGAATAAATGCATCAGCAAAAAAGAAATCGAATGTCCAGGAATTCATGTATATTTTTTAAAGATACAAAAGTTGTTTAAAACGATAACAATAAACATTTATTTTACGAGCGAAGAAATGTAAATATTTCAATGTACTGTAAGAGACAAACAGTATCTGTATTCACTATGAGACCTACTATCAATGACCAGGCGTTGGTATGTGCTGGTTAGCAGTTTCTGTCGGCGTGTAGATGAATGCTTAGTGTCTAGTGAAAACTTTCGCACATCTTCCGACTTTTGAAACGTGCTCCCTATCTAGTCCCTAGCCTTGTTTTCCCATTTACCCCGCAAACAAGCACATTAAGCAAAGACTCGGTCACCGCAAGCTGATATCTAGCTACCACTTCGAGATCGACGAGAGAGAGAGAGAGAGAGAGAGAGAGAGAGAGAGAGAGAGAGAGAGAGAGAGAGAGAGAGAGAGAGATCGACGAGAGAGAGAGAGAGAGAGAGAGAGAGAGAGAGAGAGAGAGAGAGAGAGAGAAAGAAAGAGAGGGAGAGGAAGAGGGAGAGGGAGAGATTCGCTTAACCAAAACTTAAACGACTCCTTCTCTCTCTCTCTCTCTCTCTCTCTCTCTCTCTCTCTCTCTCTCTCTCTCTCTCTCTCTCTCTCTCTCTCTCTCTCTCTCTCTCCTCTCTCTCTCTCTCTCTCTCTCCTCTCTCTCTCCCTCTCTCTCTCTCTCTCTCTCTCTCTCTCTCTCTCTCTCTCTCTCTCTCTCTCTCTCTCTCTCTCTCTCTCTGACCTTGACCGGTGACTTCTGTGGTCAGATCACGTGCCACAAGGAAGAGCTTCGGTTTTTAGTAAATAACTTCGCCAAAAATGGTCGCCAGCCCGCGTTTCTGGCACCATCGTGTTTGTCATGCTCAGGCTCGTCAATTAATGCATTTTTGTGTGGTTGAAATGAAATCAGAGTGTTGACCTCAGATCAAGGTCAGGTCAGGTCATATCCACTCAGGTCACAAAGCTGGTCGAGGGAGGTCGTAGGGGAAGGAGGGTGAATTGCGCCACCTTAAGGAAAAACGCTAATTGTAAGAAAACCGCTGGAGATATAGGCATGCACTGGTAACCATTTCAAAGAGGAACTCATTGGCTACGATTTAAGAGCCTCCCGATCAATTAAGAATGTTTCGTTTGCTTCTGACAGCTGCTTTTTCAGAAACATGCAAAAGGGCGCATTTGCCAACAACTGCTGTAAATTGCGCCAGGGGGATGGCGCAATTAGAACCCAATTGCGCCCTATACTTTAACATGGCAAATCGAATGAGACGAAATGCATACACCCCGGCAGTCTAATGTCATTGCGGCTTACTTAAACATTTATAATGTTATTCAAGCTGGATAAATAATAAATGTAGATATAAAACGCGATGTTTTTTGCCCAAGTAGATAACTTGACATGTGTCCGTACGCTTGTAAAAGTGCAACGAAAACGTTTACTGTAACCGACTAGATATATGTGAACGTATGCGCTTATACGGTTAAATTTTCATTCGTTTCTCTCAAAATTAATAATTTTTTATCGTTTCGACAACTTTATGACATCAGTTTTTACTTTTTATCATAGCTGTCACCTCTCACGCCTGAGTCCATGTTGAAAATGTCGTATTTTGTCAGTTACACCACAAGTTCGTAGCCTAAATGGCAGCTGCATTATAAGTTTGACGAGAGAAATAATTTGCGGACTGACGACAGCGGGTTGCTCCCCTGCTTGACATTAAACTCCTTCTTTATTGCAATCAGTTAATGATGCATTCATACTGTCGTGATACAATAGCTACATCATTATTCTATTTGCGTCCCCCTGGCGCAATTGCCATGGGCGCAATTAGAATTGAGGTACTTTTTAATAAAAGCGTAGAAGTTATCATAAAGATGTTGAAGGAAGTTTACTGTTTCAGTGAAATAATGTTTTCGAACACAAATTTCTAATCATGCCATTGAAACCGTGGGAATGTTGGTGGGCGCAATTGGTTAGGAGGGCGCAATACACCCACTTTCCCCTACACCGGGCAAGCTCATAGCCCAAATGGCAGCTACATTATAAGTTCGATGAGAGAAAAAATTTTTGGACTGACGATGGCGGGTTGCTCCCCTGCCTGACATAAAACTCCTTCTTTATTGCAATCAGTTAATGATCCATTCATACTGTCGTGATACAATAGCTACACCATTATTCTATTTGCGCCCCCCTGGCGCAATTGCCATGGGCGCAATTAAAATTGAGGTACTTTTTAATAAAAGCGTAGAAGTTACCATAAAAATGCTGAAGGATGTTTACTGTTTCAGTGAAATATAATGAAAAAAGGATTTTTCTTTCCAAATATCACTCTCAAAATGACACATGTATCGCCTATTTTTATAGCCAACGGTTCAAAATGCTGCAAAAAAGTTAAGAAAACGCCGTAATATCTTCGATGGCGTAATGAGCCTTGCTGATTGGCTTCATCGGAGAGCTTGGGCCATAAAAGGAACTATCCAGTGGCGAAAATAATGTTTTCGAAAACAAAATGCTGAACATGCCATTGAATTCGTGGGAATGTGGGTGGGCGCAATTGGTTAGGAGGGCGCAATACACCCACTTTCCCCTACTGCTTACATATTCGATTCGACTTGTCTTCTTGAGTTTATCGATGTTTTTTTTTTCGACTCGCCAGCTCAGTCTGATCGGAAGCAATTGATAAAAAAAACTTTCAAGTGTCATGACCTGCAAGATCAACGATACAAAAGTTCAACATCGGACTTTGCAAGACGTGTATGAAATCACGATCCCATATGCTTGAGAGAGTCTAGGAAGATCATCTTTGACGCGAAAAAAAAACTGTTTCGGAAACCGTTTTTTGATGTTTTGATGGTCATTTTGCCACCATTTAGGGAAACCCGAGATATAGGTGGGCACAAGTTGTAAGGCCTCAGAAATTCACCAAGTGGACTATTAGTTTCATCTCAATGTGAAAGCTCCTGTGGCACTAAGGGTATTACACATTTTAAGACCCAAGGTATGCTCATTTGTGACGTCATAGCTCATTGACCACTGACCAGACTTGATCAGAACATGTGGTTGGTGCCACCAGAGCTGGCTTGAATCAAAATTGAGGTGCATGTCACTTTTCAACCCTGTACCTATCGCCGGCTCTTTCCGAGAAATCGCGAGAAAAAAACGTCAGGGGTCACAACCGCGCCCCCTCGGCCAGAAAGGGAAAGGGTTGGACAGCACTCTTTGAAGAAGCTTGAAAGCAAATAAATCGTTGCAGTTTTGGCTTCCGACAAAGCTCTGCTAAGTAACCAACGCGCCACTGCCAAACCAATTTTATGGGCGCAACTGCAGCGTTTCTATCGGATTCCACAGACCTCCAGCCGACTCCAGCCATTGGCCGCTGGATGGCAGCACCGCACCTTTAGAAGGTGACGCTACCAGTAGGGTAGTGGCAGGGCTGGTGGGATATGTTGGGACCCGGGCTTATGCTCTCTTCAGCATTCTTATTCCGATTAGCGTACCGCAGTGTCAATCTCAGATTATTGTGGTGCCGATACCAAAGCAAAGAGAAAATTAGTCGAAATGGAAATAAGAAAGAAATCAGCTATTTTGGTTGCAAATTGACAGCATTTAATGCGAGACCTCAGAGACCCAACAAAATATCAAAACACAGTAGATTTGAAATTCCAATTAAAAGCTTGCATTTAACCATATCACCAAAAATTTCTTGCGAAGATTTTTCAAGCGTTTTTGCATAGGAATAGTCACATTCGCCCCCTATACTTCGAGATGAATTTCTAAAAATTGTGGATGATAGGTACCTATGTCTTTGTTTGATGTCTTTAAATTGAAATAAATTTGAAACTTTGAATAAAACGTTGAGAATTTATATACGGTCTTACCAGTGCTTCCTACCGAACTATAAGAGCTAGGTATTTCTCTTATATACCATTAATATCTTAATTGGCACCTCGCCACCCCACGCTATCGTTTTTGCCACTCGCCTACGAGCTGTCTGGGCACCGGAACACGCTCCAGCAAATGTCAACTGAAAGAGTATACGACCTAGGCTATAACAGCTGCGTGAAACCACATCTACCCGTTCGGGGATATAACTGCTGTGTGAAACTCCATCTACCTGTGTGGGACCCCATCCGGAGTCGTCTCCGCTCACCCAGCCACACTAATGCACCCAGCCGGCACGTTTTTACATCGAGAACACATCCCGGAGCAGGTTTAGGTGAGCCATAATGACGGTAGCGCGTAACAGCCTTGCTTGCCAGCTTGCCAGCCTGAAACCCTGTACAGTAGCCTCGTGACCCGGGGTAGCATTCACCGCCGTGTGACCAGACAGGCTGACATGCTGGAGAGACCTGTAATACGGACGGAATCGGGACGCCGACGATTTCTGTTTTCTGCCGTCACGGGCTACAATGAATTGCCGCCGAGTTTCCACAACATGGGAACGCGAGAGTTCAGGCTAAAACTCCGCAAACATCTTCTGGCAAAACAACAAAACGAGTAGCACGATGTACAAATGTGATGTGAGCTGAGTGTGTGTGCGTGAGTGTGTGTGTTAGTTGTGCAACTGAATCCCGATGTTCCGTTTTTATGACATGTCAATCATAATAGCCATGTGTTCATGGACCGATTGCACGATGTGAATACAATACAATACAATACAGCCGCGATTGGCAATTACTCGGCTATTATTTTGCGTGTAAGCAAATACGCGCCGTCCGGCGTCCGGCAGCGCGGGCTGTGATTGGTGTCTAATTGCCGTGGTACAAATTAAGCCGCAGAAATAAGCATTTTGTCGTCAGGCTATGCTTTAATCAACATCCGTTACTCACCCACGTTCTTCAACCTTTGGAGCTGAAACAATTAGCAATTGTATGTTGCCGTTTCATATGGCTATGTGCCATATCTGGCAACGCGTTATTCAGCCAGGAGCATACCACTCATAGGATTAACATTTTCACCTATATCCTTTTTCTAGAAACTACATATATTTTATATTGACATCGATTTAAGAAAGCCAGCAGCACCTTTTCGTTGGTAATTTGTCCGTAATCCATTTCAGCCAAGAATAAATAGGGAAGAGTGGGGTAATTTGGCCGGTGGTGTAAATTGGCCGCCCCCACCTGTACGAAAGCTGATAAAAGTGAATGAAATAACTTTAGTCCCTATTCATTTGTCGTCGGCAGAACTAACTCGAAAACAAATATCAAAACTTTCCCCCTCTTAGTTTTATTCAAAATTAATAAAAGGTGAATTTTGTTAGAAAATGGTAACTTTTGCTTCCGTTTGAAAATTTGCATAACATGTAGTATTTGGGCTGTAAACGAATTCCAACATTATAGCGCCATTTTTTAGGGTGCTCAGCGGTTCCAAGAGCAAATTCATTTAGTTCTGTACAGCCATGACGACTTTATAGACAAATATTTTCAGAATGGCAATGTGGGGTTATTTGGCCGGGACTAGCGGGGCAACTTGGCCGGTGCGCTCAGAGTCACTTTGCTGGGACGGCCGAGTTGTCATGGTCAATTATACCATAAAGGACATAATTCATGGCCAACTCTGACTACCTTGATGTCATATTTCCTATTGGACAGCTGTAAGGGCATGTGACGTCATCAAAGGTTACCTAACGCTTTTTTGCTAATAAATACTTACAGAAAAAAAGATACAGCCGCGCAAATGGTATCATTGTGTTCAGCTCGTCAAGGCGCATCGAATGATATCCATGATGACCTTGAACTCACGTAACCTTGAGGTCAAGCGACTTGAGGTAACGTGACCTGAAGCCAACCTTTGACCTTGACCTCTCGAGGTCAACACATACATGTTTCGATGCGGAATGACGAGAGAATTACGATGGCACTTTTAGTTTTGGCCTAGCTTGATTACTTCAAAATCTATTCGTAAAAAACTGTCATCGCATCTAGAGCCGCTATTTTGACTATTTTCGACCCCTGTGACGGCTGAGTCAACCTCCAAAATGCTTCAAATGCGTCGTAGGACACGCGTCATTGCTGAATGTGAAGCTGACTCGCCTATAACAAAAATCATGGCCTCAAACTAACACCGGCCAAATTGCCCCACACCCCCGGCCAAATAACCCTGCTAGTGGGGCATTTGGCCGCCTTGCAGACCTTTGTAATACGTCACAATTTCAATATGAGTAGTTACTCTATCATTTCAAGTTTAATGTCCAAGAAAGCAAAATGTATGCCACACCTGTCAGCGTTGAGAAAATGCAGAAATGTGTTGTCGATTTTTAGTTACATCGTTTTCTAAAAAAGCGGCCAAGCTACGCCACTCTCCCCTACATTTATGGTAGTCCCTCGTTTTCTATTATTCCTATACAGACGTGGCAAACCGTCACCAATACATTCGTAAAGCATTGCACAACACATCGGGACACTACCGGGGAGAGTTATCCTTTCACAAATCACAGTTAACATGGTGCTGCCCCCACCTCACACGCTTATCGTTAACTGCTCCGATCCGATTGCCTGCACTAGGGGCAAATGCTGAATACCCACCGCTCATATTTAATAACAGCAGGTTGTCGGGCCGTGCGCGACTGTCCCGACTCCCGTCGCTGTATTCGGGTAATCCCTCGACCTCAGCGCCTTCCTGTTGACGGCACGGCGGTTATAGTCGATAGGAGACCATCGGTAGCGGTCTCCGCCGATCAAAGACCATCTGCAGCAGCCCTCGCCACCAAATCATCGGCTGATGGTGACCACTGACCAAGACCATCGGTAATCGGTCCTCACCGGTCAAAGACCATTGGTCGCCGGTCAGAGACCATCGGTTGGCGGTCAAAGACCTCGGTCCCAGCTCAGACCATCAGTCTCAGCTCAGAGACCAGCGGTCTCAGCCCAGAGACCATCGGTCGTTC
>NW_024883888.1:0-38256 GCF_019059575.1 Amphibalanus amphitrite
TCACACACTTTCCGCACTCGATCTCAAAAGACGTGAAATTTCGGGACACTCCAAAAACTCTTAAATCGTTCAAAAAATGAAAATATGGGTATATCCGCCTTCTAAATCCGAGGACACCAAAACTGTCCGTGAATGTGACATGGTGTCCTCACATTGCAGGTGTGCGATCACAAAATGACCCCAAAAGTGATGGCTTACAAGTACACACACACACACTGGGCGCGCGGCCCGCCTCACCTGGTGTCGCGCAGGCAGCCAGCAGCAGCACGGCCCCCAGCACGGCCCTGGCGCTCAGCTCCATCCTCTGGGGTACTGCTGCCACGCCCCAGGCTCTGTCACACCGCGAGCCGCCGCACCTGCCGCCGTCCAGCCCACAACCACCTCACTTTCTCCGGCGGGAAGGCGCCACAAAACCCACCCTCCGCCTCAGACTGGGAGACAGAGACTGCAGCTGGGAACACGGTATTGCTCACCGACCGCGCTGCTCCCATGCCCCGCGTTCGACAGGGAGTCTCTCACACCGTCACAGGTCCGCGGAACACCGGCAGAGGCACCGTCACCGACTGCAGCTCACCGGTGTCTGAATCAACCAGGGGGGCGACACGGCTATTCGCGCAATGTATTCATTTATGGGCCGCGCGGGGCCTCGCGATGACGCGGCTGGAGGCAACTGCTCAGCGCGCTAGGATACTTCTGGCGGGGCCGGGCGCTGAACGGTGTGCAATGAATGGGTTATGGTCGGGCAGACAGAGATGAGGCATTGAATTTGAATTGACATCAGCAATCGGGTGGGGATGGAGAACGTTTCTAATCGAGCTTGGGATGGGGAAAGCCGAAAATATCACGATCGGCTCATAGCTCCGACAGGGCCGGGTGCTGTACCATGTGTAGTATATTTAGACGGGCAGACAGAGATGAGTTATTGGATTTAAATTCACCTTACCATCGGTTTCTGGTGAGGTTTGAAGACGTCTTTAGTCAAGCTCGGAGTGGGGCAACGGCCACTGGCGGATCCAGGGGAAGGCATTTGGGGCAAATGTCTTCCCCAACAACCAGGGCAGCGCCCGAAATCGATTTTCGAGAATAATGAAAGCTTCACAACTTTTCTGAGGAAATGTTGGTTAATCACACCGCACAGCAGTGCGCAAGGAATCGAAATCCGAGTTTTTTAAATTCATTCCGAGAAACCTTTTTGGGGTAAGCCCCCGCAGTGTCCAATACCGCTTCCTGGATCCGCCAGTTGTGAATAAGTCACGGTCGATACCGAGCTTCGGCGGGACCAGGCGCTGTACACGTTGTTCTTTGAATGAAGAGGTGGACAGACACCTAGCCCCACATCCTACTGCTATGCCCGTGCTTCTGTGGGTGAAGCACTAAAGCATATCACGGAATCCCAGAGGACCTGCGAGTCGACGAGGTGGCCGCTTTGGCCGCCGGGTACTGCAGCTCCCTGGAGTTGCCTGGGACCGATGGCAAAACAACAGCTCCGGCGGTGCCCCTATGGGCCGTAGTAATTAGTGAATTCCCGTAATGTAGATATCATATCCTCAATGATCTCCATTACCATTTTATATTCCTAAACAATATGACAGACCAATTATGCTTGCATACGTTCAGGCATTACCTCTGATGGTCATACGCCCAGTACAACATGTGTTGTCTGTCAAACAACAATCAACGACGGGATCCCTTCTCATCATCTTTTAAGCCATCGGTTGTCAATTCACCCACCCCGTTTCCCTAAAAATAGACGGTCAGCTTCGGCCTGGGTCCTTACGACCCCTCTAAATTCGCCAGAGACGGGATCGGATCGCCGTTATTGCACCCGTCTTAGTGTCTTAACTATGACAGCTTCGACCACGGACGTCGGACGGGGTGATCGTTCCACGAATGTACGCACCATCCAGGCCTAGGATGCATCGAGGTTTAAAAGGATGCAGTCTGTAGATCAATCAACAAACAATGGTGGTATGCAACCACTTAAAAATATCTCCCTGGCTCCCGCAACGTTCCAACGCCCCTCCGTTATGCATTCGCCCTGTGTGTCCGCCGAGCCGGCTTGCCTCCAATGACGTCATCGGCCGGCCGGCGGCGTTCAAGGTCAAACGGCTGGTGTCCTTACCTGGAGTTCTATAGCCTTGGAATCAACGGCCGCCGCGCCGCCGCCGCCGCCGCCGCCGCCGCGCGGCCCGCGCTGACGTCACCAACGAACGCACGCGTCCGGCGGGAAAATGCGTGACGTCACTGTGCGGGTCTGTGGCGTAAAGACTGGCCGCGCGACACTCGCAAACAGTCGCTATCGAGCCGACGCGGGGAGATAATCGGTGTTTGGACGGGGCTGGCAGTGTCGGCAAAGTTCGTCCCGAGCCCGAGTCCCTGCACCCAGCCGCCGATCTGGATCGCGGGACTCTGCCGGCGGCCCGCACCCCTACCACGGCAGACCAAGCGGAGTGGCTCACTCATACCTGAGTTCTCGACCAATCGGGAGCGCTGCGTCGGCTGACGTCACTGCCGGCTGCTGGGGTACCTGGTCGCCACTCAAGGTCACCGATCCTGTTTTGCATGCGCACGGGTCTAATCGGCCACTGCTGGAGGGTGACCCCGCCGACAGACCGAGTCAGTATTGGCTAGTCTCTGACAGGTTCACATTTCAGGCATTAAAGGTGCCTCCCACAGCGACGGAAATTCGCAGTTTTCCTCGCGTAGCTAGAAGGCTAAACAATTTTAGGAGATATAAAAGTTTTTAACCCTCGCCCGTATTGACGCTTTGCCCGCCGCTGACCTACGGGGGGGGGGGGGGAGTCTGGGCTCCTGGGCCGCTGATCGAGCTAGAGCTTCGTCAAAAAATAAAAATAAATATAAAATCAAAACAAGCGTGCTGCCCGTGACCAGGAGAAGTCGATGCTGCCCAGTTTTAAGTTCCTGAATCCTGGGTCATTGGTTGCCCTTCCAAGTTCCAGGTCAGGCCGAAGTGTTGAAAATCGGGACCTGCTTCAACTTTTCAAAGTCAAGCTGTAATGGTTAGTTCGGGATCCTGATTTCGAATTTCATATTAGTTTTGATCCGATGTGATGCATTCGAGCATTTGGACTGAGTAGGTAAATAGGTTGGGTCAGGTCAAGTCAGGTCAACCAGTAGGCGTCCCGCCGGCTATCCATAGTGCCGAAGTATCAACCAACAAAACTACCTATTAAGCGCTCAAAAGAGTGCCAAATTCGAAATCGTCTAAAAAGACTACTTGAAAAAATGTTATATTCCATTAGAATGTGTGCTGATAATCCCCCAGGTACCCATAATTCATCAATTAGGTACCAAAATCATTGGAATTAGTTTGATTTTAAATCAGGATAATTGCCTATGACCACATTATTCATCAGTTACGTTCATACCTAGTTGTTTTTTTTTTCTTCAATTTAGTCCGCGAACCTTTTTGAATGGAAGGATTTACAAGGACAGATCCCCAGCGAAGCGAAGCTTGTTGCGTTGACCCTGCTCTCTACCCTCCGATCGCGCAATTGTGGCAGAATTCGGAGTCAATTGTTTGGAGTCAGTTGTTTGGAACTCTTGCAAAGCTGTCTCTCTCTTTTAATTTTAAAAAATAGGTAAATTAAACCGAAAAATATGTAATACCTAAGGTGGCGAAGTAGGTACTAAAATCAGCAACATGATTGAATATCGTCTTATTCATGATTGAATAATCCGTTTTGTTCCGTTAGGTTATAAGTGACCTCATGTTGCACTTGGTTAGGGGAAGCCGGGGGAAGCCCGGCATAGTAAGCTCTTTTTCATTTTTATTACATACCATACGTGCTGTATAAAATGTTGATATCCTGTTAGCTAGCTAAGTTCATTGGCCGTGTTTTCCCAAAAATTCGGTTTCGTGGAATAAGTATAAGGTTGAGAAAATCGAGTTTTAAAAAAGTGTTGACTTTTCTGGGGTAAGCCCGGCATAGGGGTAACGCCGGCCACCTCCACAGCGCTTTACAACGAGTTGCTGAAACAGTGAAACCATTATGTGTCTTCCAAATATTAATGGAAAGTGAAATATTAAGGTACTGATTAGCTCTGGACATCTTAGAGTTTATGTCACTACTGGTATTTTAGCTAGCGTCTACCACATATACTACAGTACAGGTCGATGAAAATCGTGATGCAAAATTGACAAAAAATGTGTATTTCAAAATTCCTTAAAATTTATTTTTCTTTTTACCTTAATGCATCATATTGCATATCATTCGACTCGGCTGATGAAGAAGAACACAACGACACCATTTTTGAAGCTCTAGCTTCATTGTCTGTCGCGTTATCTGCAAAAACGTAGTTTGACCCTAGTTGACCTTAACCCTCGCGGGCCCGGGGGGGGCGTTTTTCGCCCCCCCCCCCTGGCGAATATTTGCGATAGCTCCCGAACGCTTAGGGATAAGAAAGCGAAACTTTCAGTACCTTTTCTCCCATCAATTTGACATCTTGTGAAGTAAAGAATTTGGACCTAGCCCCCTTGATGACGTCACAAGGTCCATTTTTCTAGACCCCTGCACGGCAAACTTTGGCGTCACAGACGCAAACTTCACATAGCTGCTAAAAATAGTTTTAGAGATAAAGACAAATTACGAGCACGGATGTGTAGCGTTTGACCTAGAGAAAAATAGAAAAATAGTTTTGGTGACCTGAGGTCAGAGGTCAGGTCAATGACCCCGAAATGTGGTTTTAGTTTTTCGCAAATAACTTCGACAAAAATGGTCCTAGAGCTACGGCAGTGGTTCCATCGCATTCGCCTTGTCAAGCCGCGTCGAATGATATATATTTTGTTCGGAAAAGGTCAAGTTTTATGTTGACCTCATGTGACCTCGAATGACCTAAGGTTGACCTTGATACATGAAAGGTCGTTTATGATGGATTTGTACCCGCTGATCACGAATCTGGCATTTATTTTCCTCTAAGCCTTCATTTAGAGCTTCCGGATGGTAAAATTGTCTTATTTATTATTACTAACTTGAATCAGAGAAATAGCCTCTAGCAGGGATACTCTTCTGTGACCTTGACCTTTGAGCAGCCTTGTATCGTAAGATGAACCACAAATAGGGAACTGCTAAGCCTCAAAACATTTCAAAACATCTTGGAAGTTAGCACGCAAGATGTGCGAAAAAGTGCCAAGTTTGAGGTCAATTTTGAGCGTGACCTTGACCTTGACCTTTGATTTTGAGCACATTTTCGGAATCCTCAGATTCTCTTCTTTTGTTTTACACCCAATTTTGCCGGTTTTGTACAGCCTGCCGTCCTCTAGAAGGCTTACTTTGAGATCGCTACACATGTGCCGGTTTTTGCCTTTGACCTTGACCTCTGACCTTGAAAATTGACCTGAGGTCAAAAATTTTAGGTGCTTTAGAATCGTCTCGTAAGGACCTTTCGTTTGGTATCGCTTTTGTTTCCGTAGCTCCCTTATTTACGGAGTTAGACAGGCGGGGGGGGGGCGAAAAACGCCCCTCCCCGGGCTGCGGTGGTTGGGATTACCCCCCGGGCCCGGCCGGGTTAAGTGACATGACTGGCTTTGTCTATGATAACATGTTTATTTTCGAAATTCATCTTTGATCTAGGTGTAAACCAAACCTGCTCAGTACCTATTATCTCATGGAAAACAGTGGCTTAGTGGCATTGCTCTCGGTTGAGGGTAAGCTTGGCCACTCGCCCGGGGTTACCCCAATGTGCTATTTTTTTTCTTTAGAACTGCGATGTTCGAAAAAAGTCATACTTAAGCTGCAGCGTGCCTCGTCACCCCTTACTACAAACACTTAAACGGTCCTTACATAACATTCGTATAAATATTAGTACTGTGTGGTATAACATTAACAGTGCAACATATCTCACTTTTTAGCTAAAAACCCTTAAAATGTCATTTATGCTCTATAACTTTAACAATACGCAATTTTTGTTAGCCTGAACTTTTTTACTGGCGTTACCTTAGCTGCCACGCTGAAAGGACAAACAGTTGAGCATTTTATTATGAATAATTTAGCCGGAAACGGGGTGGCCGGGCTTCCCCCGCGCCCGGGCTTCCCCCGGCTTCCCCTAAAGGGACTATCCCACCTTTAACATGGGAATTGAGTTGAGATAGCCAAGTTTGCGGCGAGGTTCAGAAACCACTATCTATCTAGGTTGCAACCCCCGCGGCCTCTTGGTGTTGAAGAAATTCGTTCCCTTCATTTGAAAATGGGCCTTGCACAAGGCCCTATCTTCAACATGGAGCGACCGTTAGTGTGACGTCACCTCGTTTAGTCATTCTGATTTAAATGGGTTTGTTCGTTGAAAAATCGCTTAAAACTTGGTCTGAACTTTGTTGTGGTACCTACAGAGTAAAAAGAATCAGCTTTATGACAGTAATGTGGCCTGGGGAAGGAGGTAATTTTGGGCTGTGACGTCACATATTTGAATGTTTGTGTTTGGAATATGGGAAGCCTAAGATGTTAAATGAAAAATAAATGCCAGAACCGTGTTCCTGGTCATCCAATCTATAAAGTCGGGCACAATTTAACTGGTTTTAACAACATTTTAGAAGGTGGGATAGTCCCTTTAAGCGACCTTATGTGTTCTTTTGTCATTTTAGTCTTGCGTTGGCTTAACCCGCGCCCCGCTGGGCTATTCAGCCATACGCGCCCTGCTGGGGGGGGGGGGGGGCAGATTCTGCCCCACCCCTTGTCTAACTTCCGAACCGATGGTCGTAGAAAGACGGGGAAAACGGCAATCGAAAGCTCTCAACAAGACGGATCTTGCCCATTTTTTGCTTAAGTAGGTCAGAGGTCAGGTCAAGGTCAGGTCAAGGGTACAAAATGCAAGTTTCTACAGTATCGGCCTTGCACCGTAGTTGCCGAAGAATGGACGGAGACTGATTGCCCAAAACGTGTTCTTAGGCTACCAAGACAATATTCGTTCCATGAAATATCATTCAAAAATCAAGGTCAAGGTCAGGTCACCAAAAACAAAATATAGAAAAGGGCATGTGCGACACATGTTTTATGGGTCATTTTATTCATATAATTCAATAGGCACACTCAATAAGTGATATGGACCACATCTGGATGAATTTCAGGTCGAAGTCAGGTCAAGGTCAGGTCAAGTAAGGTCAAATTTTGAAGTTGGTTGTTAAGGCCTAAAAAGGTGTCTATCTAATGCAGTTTTTCACGGCGAATCGAATGGTGCTATTTTGTTCCCGTACGAGGTCTAGAATTTCCAAAAAAAAAAAATCATTTTTCAAAAAAGTTACGTGCCGTGACGTCATAAAATTTTGAATAACACCCACATTTTTTAGCCGATTCTTCTAAAAATTGGCATGTAGGTGCACATAGACTACTTCTCTGACATATATTCCGATTTTTCGATACACTCAAAATTTTTGATTGTTTTTTTTTTATTTTCCCAAAACAGTCAGTTTTTTGTAGAAAAAAAATTGGACCAAAATTCAAAATTTTCCAAAAACCGAGATAGCCATTTGGTAAATAAAGTAAAATCACGTATAACCTTTTTGTTACGTCTTGATTCCTTTAAAAATGAAGATGTTAGCGGCGATTGAAATTTTGCCGTTTTTTAGGCGAAAATGGCGAACATGATGTCACTAAAACGTCATTTTCTCAAAAAATTACCAACGGATTTCGCTTAAATTTTCAGGGAACGTGTCAAATTGATGTATCATAAGGTACTGAAAGTTTGACGCTGCTGGCATAACGCGTTTAGAAGTTATTGCCGAAAAACGGGAAGAGGCAGATTCTGCCTCCCCCCCCCCCAGCGGCGCACGGGTTAAAGAAGCCGTGCTCCTTACATAGCACGATAATGTCACTAATATTCGTTAATTTGATCAGTCATTTCGGCGCTTTGTGACGTTTAACGATTTCGTACTTTTCTGTGAATTGTAGGGGAAGGTGGGGTAAGACGGCCCAGCGGGGCAAAAGACGGACCACCAGTCCTCCCGGCTGAACCGCTGCTGGTAGGTATCTACTGCTTTATGCACTCACTATGTTTGTTTTCCTTCGTAACAATGGCCACCTTGAGCTCATGCTGCTAGGATGCATAGCTTTTGAGTTATTGAGAAAAATGTTGTTTTTCGTCAAACCGATCTAATATAAGAGGTCTACGGGTGATTCAATTACGGCGCCTTTCTTGCATGATTAGTTTCTATTTTGCACTTAACTGTGAAGAACAAAGTTATAAACTTAGTTATAGTCACACTTTATAGGAAAGGCAAGGTTTTGCAATGTTGGGCTATTTGACATATACGTCATGATAATTCGTTTTTCTCACAGACAATGACAATAGGTACAAAAACAATGTAATAAGACCAGACGTTTCGACAACAAAGTGCCTTCGTCAGTGGAAAAACAAGATATAGGCTTTACATCGATAAAAAATATAGAAGACGACCAGCCTGCACGAAATACAGTTTTACTTTTTTGAAATACAGGTTATATCTAATCTCGCACTAAAATGTTATATCGTTCTTCTGTCTAAACTATTCTGTAAGTCATAATCACAGCATTGGAATCGACACATTGACACATTATAACAGAGACACTCCTATGTATAGATATAGCTATTTGTTTTTTAGCACCATTTCGCACCTATCCTGGACCAGCTGTAGAAGCCTGGCTTTATGTTAACGGTGTCTTCAAGTAAAATATATGCAGCTTCCATGGCTCTCCTAATCGGTTTTGGCATGCCCTTTTCCATCACTGTAGCTGAATCCCAAGCTGGAAGATGATGACACTTTTCTATATGAAGCACCATCGCATTGGATACATTATGATTTCGAACATCACGTTTGTGCTCTTGAAGTCGTGTTTTCAAACCCCTCCCCGTTTCACCGACATATGATTTTGAACATGGTCCAGAACAAGGTATCTTATATATAACACTGTTGTCTGATGTGTTCACCTTCTTCGGTCGCACTAAATCTTGAATCTTGGATCCTGAAACGATGGCTACATTGGTTCCAGCTGATCGTAGACTAGTCGCTATTTCGTTCGCTTGTTTCGAGATGGGAATCGTTATGAATCGTCCTCGTTTCTTTTGTTCTTGTTTTTGTTTCTTCTTTTCTTCTACACTCTTCCTCCTTATTTCCTTCGCCTTGTTTTGGAGCCGAATTAAGTAACCTTTTGGATAATGAAGTCTTGTAAACGTTTCGTATATATGGGTGATCTCTTCGTCGAGGAATTCTTCGCTACAAATCCTGAATGCTCGGAGAAAGAAGCCGATGACTATGCCACTTTTTACGCGATCGCTGTGTCCTGAAAGGAAGTGGACGTAGTCTTCTTTATTTGTAGGCTTTCTGTATACCTTAAATTTTGCTGTACTTCCGCATCTAATAACCAGTGTGTCCAGGAAAGGAATCGTTCCGCTGTTTTCGGTTTCAATTGTGAATTGGATTTTCAGATCGACGGCATTCAGGGCAATAACCTTCTCTTTCAGGTTCATATCGTGTGGAACTATTACGAGCACGTCGTCAACGTAACGAATCCAAGTGCACTCAGGACCCATGATATGTTTGTACTTTTCTTCCTCCAGGTTTTCCATGTACAAGCAAGCCGCTACTGGACTTAACGGAGATCCCATGGCTAAACCATTTGACTGAACGTATTCAGTGTCACCGAAAGTAAACGTGTTAAACTGCATGCAAAGTGTTACTAGTTCCATATACTGCGCTTTTGGAAGAGGAAGAGATCTTTCATCTATATTATTAACGGCTTTGGCGATCGCCTCTAAAGCTCCTTCTACAGGTACATTCGTGAAAAGGGATTTCACATCAAAACTGGCTAGTTTCTTTCCTGACATGTCAATGTTTTTCAACTGGTCGATCATTTCGGACGTGTTTTTTATGTGAGACGCGCTTATAGAGCCCAGAGCCCTGGAGAGGGGCTTCGCCAGCACCTTAGCCAGTCGGTGAGGTGCGCTACCAATTCCCGATATTATGGGGCGCATCGGTATCCCCAATTTATGCACTTTTGGAAGACCTCTTAGGCGTGGAGCTCTTGGAGCCTCCTCTAACAGATGAGTGAAAGTTTTACCTTTTTCAAAGTTTTACCTTTTTCTCTGGGCTCTATAAGCGCGTCTCACATAAAAAACACGTCCGAAATGATCGACCAGTTGAAAAACATTGACATGTCAGGAAAGAAACTAGCCAGTTTTGATGTGAAATCCCTTTTCACGAATGTACCTGTAGAAGGAGCTTTAGAGGCGATCGCCAAAGCCGTTAATAATATAGATGAAAGATCTCTTCCTCTTCCAAAAGCGCAGTATATGGAACTAGTAACACTTTGCATGCAGTTTAACACGTTTACTTTCGGTGACACTGAATACGTTCAGTCAAATGGTTTAGCCATGGGATCTCCGTTAAGTCCAGTAGCGGCTTGCTTGTACATGGAAAACCTGGAGGAAGAAAAGTACAAACATATCATGGGTCCTGAGTGCACTTGGATTCGTTACGTTGACGACGTGCTCGTAATAGTTCCACACGATATGAACCTGAAAGAGAAGGTAATTGCCCTGAATGCCGTCGATCTGAAAATCCAATTCACAATTGAAACCGAAAACAGCGGAACGATTCCTTTCCTGGACACACTGGTTATTAGATGCGGAAGTACAGCAAAATTTAAGGTATACAGAAAGCCTACAAATAAAGAAGACTACGTCCACTTCCTTTCAGGACACAGCGATCGCGTAAAAAGTGGCATAGTCATCGGCTTCTTTCTCCGAGCATTCAGGATTTGTAGCGAAGAATTCCTCGACGAAGAGATCACCCATATATACGAAACGTTTACAAGACTTCATTATCCAAAAGGTTACTTAATTCAGCTCCAAAACAAGGCGAAGGAAATAAGGAGGAAGAGTGTAGAAGAAAAGAAGAAACAAAAACAAGAACAAAAGAAACGAGGACGATTCATAACGATTCCCATCTCGAAACAAGCGAACGAAATAGCGACTAGTCTACGATCAGCTGGAACCAATGTAGCCATCGTTTCAGGATCCAAGATTCAAGATTTAGTGCGACCGAAGAAGGTGAACACATCAGACAACAGTGTTATATATAAGATACCTTGTTCTGGACCATGTTCAAAATCATATGTCGGTGAAACGGGGAGGGGTTTGAAAACACGACTTCAAGAGCACAAACGTGATGTTCGAAATCATAATGTATCCAATGCGATGGTGCTTCATATAGAAAAGTGTCATCATCTTCCAGCTTGGGATTCAGCTACAGTGATGGAAAAGGGCATGCCAAAACCGATTAGGAGAGCCATGGAAGCTGCATATATTTTACTTGAAGACACCGTTAACATAAAGCCAGGCTTCTACAGCTGGTCCAGGATAGGTGCGAAAATGGTGCTAAAAAACAAATAGCTATATCTATACATAGGAGTGTCTCTGTTATAATGTGTCAATGTGTCGATTCCAATGCTGTGATTATGACTTACAGAATAGTTTAGACAGAAGAACGATATAACATTTTAGTGCGAGATTAGATATAACCTGTATTTCAAAAAAGTAAAACTGTATTTCGTGCAGGCTGGTCGTCTTCTATATTTTTTATCGATGTAAAGCCTATATCTTGTTTTTCCACTGACGAAGGCACTTTGTTGTCGAAACGTCTGGTCTTATTACATTGTTTTTGTACCTATTGTCATTGTCTGTGAGAAAAACGAAATGTCTGACTCTTCTAATACGTCATGATAATGACAGAATTTAGATTTGGGGCAAGACGGACCACTGTGGTCCATCTTACCCTGTGTTGGTCCATTGTACCCTGCATATGGAAAGTTCTTTTCCAAAACATTGACACATATTTAAGTAAGCTAATTTTTCAGGAAGGAGCCTTTGTTGCATGTGAGCCATGCATGCAAGTGCTCAGTTAGCATGCATTCATGCCAAACGACAATCAACACACATGTTCCCAGCTTTTAGCTGCACTTCCATCACACATGAGTAAAGAATAAAGGCTCATTTTGTTATTTTACCATTCTGGTTACTTTTTCTTACAAGAGTACAGAGCAGAAGTGTAACACACATGAACGGATAGCAGGCACTGCTGGGTGGTCCGTCTTACCCCACGTTTTTTCTTGTCTGAGTTTTTGACATGTCCCTTTTAAGAGCATCCACCACCTAGATGTCTTTAATTTGGAATTTAGTCTTTACACATATCAACAGAGGAAGGATTGAGCATCCCGAAGACTATAAATAATATGAATTACGAGAGCAGTGTAGCAAGATATGCGGCCTCAAACCTTAGCTGGTCCGTCTTACCCCACCTTCCCCTATAGTCAATTTTCGAACTGAAGAAGGAACGTTTACGAAATATATTCGCTCATTCAGGTTGAGCTCACTGTGTTTACACAGTGACAATGCACAATACACCACCAATGTTTTCAATGAAATGGGCGTTTTTAAACACATCAAAATAGCGAATCGTCGGCTGACCACAAACCCACCTGGCTTCAATGGTGGCTTGTGGTGGGCAAGGCAGCTCTGTTCCTGAAATATCTCGCTCGTAGTGTAAAGGCCTGGCTACACTATGCGTTTTCTTTGTGCGTTTTTTGCGTGTTTGCGTGTTTTGCGTGATATCGTTCTAGAAAAAAGAACGATATTACGTTTTTGTGATGTTTTTCACCTTAAATTTTAGTTACATAAGAGTTATATTAGCTTTTGTATATAACCAAAGTAAAAATTATATTTTTTTATAACTTTTTTGCTAGAACGATATTACGCAAAACACGCAAACCTGCAAAAACGCACGCAGAAAACGCATAGTGTAGCCAGGCCTTTACTGCTTAGGTCTGCAGAGGCCAGAGGGGGTGGCCGTTTGACCTAACTTGGCCGTCTTACCCCACATTCCCCCACATAGCTACCTTCCTCACTCGACACTCGGCCAGCGCACTCATGGGCTGACTTTTGTGGTTATAGATGTCGCGACTCGCGGCCGTCCGGACCCAGACGACGACGGCTGATCTGCAGACCAAGTCAGGACCAAGGGCTGATGGATTGGTTTGGGCTCACTGGCAGATCCAGGGGGCCCCTGGGGGGGGGGGGGGGGCATTTGGGGTAAATACCCCGCAGCGCCCGTACCTGATGATTTTTTTTTTAGAAAACTCAATTAACAACTTTAAGATATTACGAAAAGTTTGTTGCTAAAACTGCGCAGCAGCGCGTATTGCGTAGGCCATATGGAATCGTAATCCGATGAGTTTTTGTAATTTGGAGAATCTTTTCAGGGGGTATGCCCCACGCAGCATCCAAGACCGCCTTTCTGGATCGGCCAATGTTCGGGCTTGGGTTGGTTTGATCTCCGACGACCAATCGGTAGGTCCGCTGCGGCTGCGGACCGGCGGCCGACCCCGTGTCCCATTGCAGGATGGGAGCGTGCACCGCGCGGTGGGACAGGCCACCCACGGAGGTCGCCAGCCAGGGACAGCGACAGTCTGATCCAAAATTAGAATTAGTTGGGTCATGGGTGGGAATATACCTTAGACAAGTCATGGCATTGTGCCATGAACCAGCGTACGTTTGAAAGTATTCAGTCATTTTTCATCTTCGAGCAATATTGGGGTCACCAGAGGTCATCAAAGGTCAAAATTTGCGAATTTTCATATTTTTCAGAAAACATGTCATTATCTTAGGAAGTATGATAGCTAGACAAACGCATGGAAAAGCAATCGATAGCTTTTGAACTCTTCTTATGATAAGGTCGTCATCAAAAATGACCTTAGGTCAACAGTTTAGCCTCCAGAGGGCAAGAACTCCAAAAATAGCTGTTTTTACGAAGTGTTTTCGACAATAACTTTTTGACTTAATTAAAAAAGCCACGACATTTCCATTGCCAGAATCATGTTCCTCTCGCCGAGACGCGTCGAATTAACTATAATTTGACCTTGAAAGGTCAACTTGAAGATTTGACCTCAGGTCAAGGTCATGACCTGACCGGAAAAGGTCATGTTGCATATCAGTCGATGTGTCTCGGTAAGACAAACACAATGAGGCCATCCCCAGTGTTCTATCTCTTTCCAATCGAGAGTTGTTGGCAAAAATCTGTTTGTAGCCTCAAATGACCTGGGATGACCTTTCTAGAGGCTATCAGCAAAAAAGACACATTGGTCGTGTCGGGTGGTCCAAATCATTGTGATTTTGAAATATTTGGACTGTTCCTATGCGTACACACGGATCTAGAGACATTTTCGTTTTTCTCCATTGACTTAGAACCCGCGCCCCGCTGGAGGGCAGAATCTGCCCCCCTCCCGTTTTTCGCCAATAACTTCTAAACGCGTTACGCCAGCGACGTCAAACTTTCAGTACCTTATTATACATCAATTTGACACGTTCTCTGAAAATTTAAGCGAAATCCGTCGGAATTTTTTTTTTTTGAGAAAATGACGTTTTAGTGACGTCATGTTCGCCATTTTCGCCTCAAAAACGGCAAAATTTCAAACACCGCTAACATCTTCATTATTAAAGGAATCAAGACTTAAGAAAAGGTTATACGTGACATAGACCTCTGTACACCTCTGTAGGTGTACAGAGGTCTATGTACATACGTGATTTTACTTTGTCTATCAAATGGATATCTCGGTTTTTTGAAAGCTTTGGATTTTGGCCTTTTTTCTTAAAAAAAAAACTGTTTTTTTTTGGGAAAATAATTATAAAAATTCAAAATTTAAAGTGTATCGAAAAAAACGGAATATATGTCAGAGAACTGGTCTATGTGCATTTTTTGGAAGTTCTAGACCTCGTACGGAAACAAAAATAGCACCATTCGATTCGCCGTGAAAAACTGCATCAGATAGACACCTTTTTAAGCCTTAACAACCAACTTCAAAATTTGACCTCGCTTGACCTGACCTTGACCTGACCTCGACCTCAAATTCATCCAGATGTGGTCCATATCACTTATTGAGTGTGCCTATTGAATTCTATGAATAAAATGACCCATAAAACATGTGTCGCACAGGCCCTTTTCTATATTTCGTTTTTGCTGACCTGACCTGAACTTGACCTTGACCTTTGCATGATATTGTATGCAACGAATATTGTCTTGGTATCCTAAGAACACGTTTTGGGCAATCAGTTTCAGTCCATTCTTCGGCAATAGAGGTGGCAAAATGTGGACCCGAGGACCCGGTCCAAAGAACCAGTTTGGACCCATATGGGTCCAGACCGGTTCCTGCAAATCTTCTGACAGGTCCAACCGGGTCCTACCATAGATCATGCCAATCATGCACACTACAAATGATTGCAAAATATGAATTGAATGGAAAGAAAACATTTGCTCATGTAGGTATGTTTTTTGCACACTGTATCTTATGAGTATTTCCAGTGGAAAAAGGCTGTTTTACATGATGCAATTAATGCTACCTACCTACGAATAGTTTGTATTAATTGACTTTTGGGGAACGGGTCCAACTGGTTCCGATTCCAACTTGGACCGGGTCCGACTGGTTCCAGAAATATCCAGTCGGGTCTGGTTCTAATCTGGTTCCCAAAATTTTCACCTTTTGCCACCTCTATTCGGCAACTACGGTGCAAGACCGATACTGTAGAAACTTGCAATTTGTACCCTTGACCTGACCTTGACCTGACCTCTGACCTACTTAAGCAAACAAAATTAGGCTCTAATGATCCGTCTTGTTGAGAGCTTTCGATTGCCGTTTTCCCCGTCTTTCGGAAGTTATACAGGGGGGGGCAGATTCTGCCCCCCCCCCCCCAGCAGGACGCGTATAGCTGAAAAGCCCAGCGGGGCGCGGGATAATGGAAAGGTCACGCCACTGGCCTGACCTTAGGTCACGGATATACAAAAATCCGAGGTATACAAATTATTGGCGCCCATAACATCATGCCATCCACCAAGTTTAAAACCTCTCTGACAAACACTGCAGGCTGGGCATGATTGCAAACTTTCATATGCTTGGTCAGTTAACTTGACCTGGTTACCTGACCTGACATGACCTGGGGTCAAAAATTTCACACATTGTCCAAAACTGATGTACATAAAGCTACTCCAACGCCGCATAAGTCGTCAGAACCAGCGGAATGTGCCTGAAATGTCTCGTTTGTGGAATAAATGTCTCGGTATCGGAATTCCACTATCTGGCAACTAACCCTATGTAAACGCGGCTATTGATGGGGAACACCGCCCTTTGGGGAACACCGCCCACCCCGATATCAGAAATAGGTATAAAAGGGTCTATAAGGCGACAACTGGCTGTCTTTTGGCAGCATGACGTCAACAGAAGTGCAGGTATGGGCAGTGCACCGCATTGTTTTAGGTGATTTGCGAGAAATTCCTAATTTTACGTTTCGTGAATACCTACGTTTTAGGGGAAGGAGGGTGAATTGCGCCACCTTAACCCTCGCCGGACCTATTGGTTTTCTACATACGCGCCGGCCGAGGGGGGGGGGCGGGTACGACCCCCCTCGCCGTTTCGCCCCTGGTGGAGCTAGCGCGTCGCGGAAAAAAACGAGCGTGTGCGCCGTTACGAGACGCAGAGATTGGTACCCGATTTTAAGGTCCTAGGTCAACCGGTGACCTCTGAGGTCAGGTCAAGTGCCCCAGGGTACGGTTCAGTTTTTGGTGAATAACTTCGCAAAAAAAACGGCCGCAGAGCCGCGATTTTGGCAGCATCGTGTTCGCCTCGCTCAGGCGCGTCGAATGATATACTTTTTGTTCGGGTCAGGTCAACTTAGGGTGTTGACCTCAGGTCAAGGTCAGCTCAGCACCCCCAGGTCACGAAGTTGGTCGAAAGAGGTCATGTCGCATATCATTCGATTCGGCAGGTCTTCCTGAGTCCATTGGTGGCTTTCTCAATCTCGACTCGCTAGCTCAATTTGATCGGGAGTTATTAACGAAAAACTAATATGACCTTGATGACGTCATAAATGACGTCACGGAAGGTCAACATTGCAAAAGTGACGCATTTAACCTTGCAAGAAGTGCATCAAATCACGATTCTGTGTACTTGAGATAGTTGGAGATCGTTCCCGGCGCCAGAATAGCAGTTTTCATTTTTCCCCATTGACTTATAATGGGGAGGTCACGAAAATGACCTGACCTCATATGACCTTTAGGAAAAATCCGAGATATACAAGTTGTGAGACTCATAATGGATACTAGATCCTGCAAGTTTCATTTCCCTGTGACATCTCCTCTGGCAGTGAGGGCGTTGCGAAGTTGCGACATCTGAAGACCGTGCAGAGGTTCACTTATGACGTCATAGGTCAGTGATCTGACCTGACCCAAAAATGCGGTTGAAGTCAAAAGATGCGGCTTGGATCAAAGGTCAAGTATGCCAAGTTTCTGCTCTCTCTATCGCCAGCGTGTTCGGAGCTATTGCGAAAAAACCCTATGGGGGGCGGCACCCGCCCCCTCCCCCTCGGCCGGCGAGGGTTAAGGAAAAACGCTAATTAAAAGAAAACCGCTGGAGATATAAGCATGCACTGGTACCTAACCATTTCAAAGAGGAACTCATTGGCTACGATTTAAGAGCCTCCCGATCAATTAAGAATGTTTCGTTTGCTTCTGACGGCTGTTTTTCAGAAACATGCAAAAGGGCGCATTTGCCAACAACTGCTGCAAATTGCGCCAGGGGGATGGCGCAATTAGAACCCAATTGCGCCCTATACTTTAACAATGCTAAGTGAATGAGACCGAATGCATACACCCCGGCAGTCTAATGTAATTGCGGCTTACTAAAACATTTATAATGTCATTCAGGCTGGATAAATAATAAATGTAGATATAAATCGCGATGTTTTTGGCCCAGGTAGTTAACGTTACATGTGTCCGTACGCTTGTAAAAGTGCAACTTACTGTAACCGACTAGATATATGTGAACGTATGCGCCTATACAGTTAAATTTTCAATCGTTTCTCTCAAAATTAATAATTCTTTATCGCTTCGACAACTTTATGACATCAGTTTTTACTTTTTTATCATAGCTGTCACTTCTCACGTCTTAGTCCATGTGGAAAATGTCGTATTTTGTCAATTGCACCACAAGTCGTAGCCTAAATGGCAGCTGCATTATAAGTCTGACGAGAGAAATAATTTGCGGACTGACGACAGCGGGCTGCTCCCTAGCGTGACATTTAACTCCTTCTTTATTGCAATCAGTTAATGATGCATTCATACTGTCGTGATACAATAGCTACACCATTATTCTATTTGCGCCCCCCCCCCCCTGGCGCAATTGCCATGGGCGCAATTAAAATTGAGGCACTTTTTAATAAAAGCGTAGAAGTTATCATAAAGATGTTAAAAGAAGTTTACTGTTTCAGTGAAATACAATGAAAAAAGGGTTTTTCTTTCTAAATATCACTCTGAAAATCAGACAAATATCGCAAATTTTTATAGCCAACGGTTCAAAATACTGCAAAAAAAGCTAAGAAAACGCCATAACATCTTTGATGGCGTAATAGGCCTTGCTGATTGGCTTCATCGGAGAGTTTGGGCCATAAAATGAACTATCCGGTGGTGAAAATCATGTTTTCGAACACAAAATTTTAAACATGCCATTGAATCCGTGGGAATGTTGGTGGGCGCAATTGGTTAGGAGGGCGCAATACACCCACTTTCCCCTATACTTTTTCTAGCATAATAAGCAGAAGAAACTTATCTTATTTGACAGACATTAGCCCTGAAGTAGTATTTATTTATTTATTTATTTATTTATTTATTTATTGAACGTCTTTGGACCATCCACAGGAGCCGTGGCTATTCTCAGTCCAGTGTCACAATCGTTGAACAGTAGTAAAAGTGGGTAAAAAGGTACATGCATTCACATGCACACATAAAACGCATAATAAAAGAAAAAGAGAAACATCACAGCGCAAGTTACAAGTTTCACAAGCGGTAAATAAGCCTCACAGACGATAGGTAACTATACCGGAACAGCACCTACTCGTACTCTCTCTTGAGGTAAAGACGCAAGTTCTTTTTGAAGGCATCATGCTTGAGGGCAGTCAGCTCCACCGGCACACCGTTGTAAAGCTGCGGTGCCCGGTACGCAAACTGGCGTCTACCTGCCTCCGATCGGATGCGAGGTAGGTAAAAACTGTTGTCCTGTCGCGTTTGTCGTATACGTAAATTCGAGCTTTTGACAAAAAGTGAGGCAAGTGGAGCCGGTTCTCCCCACCGGAGTGTTCGGTGGACTAGAGAAAGTGTGTGGTAATCCGACAGCTGTGTAGATGTAAACCAGTCAGGACCTTTCAAAATATCCGAAATATGGTCAAATTTGCGTCTCCCAGCAACCACTCTCGCGCAAAAGTGAATAATCTTTTGGAGTTGCCTATGATTTTTGTCAGTACAATTACCGAACACAGCTATACAGTACCTAACGTGAGAAAGTACTAGACCGTGCACAACTGTTGGTATCACCCTCTGAGGGAGGTAATGCCGGATATGGCTGAGGGCAATCAACATTCCGAAGCACTTACGCACGACATGTGCCACGTGTTCGTCCCATGACAGAGTAGGGTCGAATATCACGCCGAGGTTTCTCACACTCTGTTCCGGGCGTAGAGTCTCGCCACGGAAACGCACCTCGATCGTGGGGACACTGCGGAGGTTCGGCCTGCTGCCAAATACCATTAGTTGGGTTTTCGAGGCATTCACCTTCAGGGCATTAGCCCTGAACCACACGTCCAAAGACGTGAGGGAGCTCTCCATGCGCCCTACCAGAGCCGCAATGTCATCCTTACCGCCGGACACAAGCACTTGCGTGTCATCGGCGTATTGGACGACATGGGCATCAGGCGCGCAGATGCCCATGCCATCATATTTTTTGCCATCATTAGGACCCACATTTCACCTTGCCTCAGAGGACACCGATTGACCGTAATAATGAAACTTTATTTGGAAGAGGTCAGCTTAAGATGTTTTCCTCAGGTCGAGGTCAAATCAAAATCGCTGAGGTCAAGAAGCTGGTCAAATGAGGCCATTTCAGCCGTTTTCACGACGGATATCAGACGAATCTAGCCAAATGTCTTTTACTGCAGCTATTTTCATAACGTAATTTTATTCCAATGTTTGAGTAAAAAGTAGGTAATGACTGATAATTTGATGAATAAGGCCAATAGGCAATTAGCTTGCGCTAATTGCCTATTGAATGAAAACATGATAAAAAAACGCTAATGAAAACAATTGGTTGATATGTATGTAAAATTGATGCGACAATCCAATGAAACTGAGAGATTGATCATTTGGCCAAAAACTACGTGACTAGACCCTGGGTCGGTGTTCCCCGTCTTCCCCTACACCGAAGGAGGGACAACTGCTTACCAAAAAAGTCACTCCGCCTACTGCCCGATCCCCACAGGATGAGGTGGTTGACAGCACTCCAAGCTTTCAGCTTACTGAGAAATTGCGAATCACGAAGTTGAGGATTTCACGAAGTTACCTATCCTTACCCTACCTATCCTATGGCATTCAGTTGCCGCTAAACTAACTAGTCCAATTTTCCCATGACCTTGCACCGGTTTTTGTGACCAGACCTGGTGACCTGACCTGAAAAGACTGAGACCTGATATTTTCAGGATAAGTGCCAAAAGGTTGCCTCATAGGGTACCTATACCAAATTTGGTGGCGCTACGCGCCGCCGTTTTTACGTTATTTGTGAAAAACCTTGGGGGGGGGCCGGGGGGGGGGGGGTCCCCCACCGGGTGAGGTGAGGGTTGAATTGAATTGGTGGGAAAATTTTCAAAATTTCCTCTATTTCAAGTTCATAGTAGAGAACCTCTTTGATGAATATTAAATGCGCACCTTTCTATATTTCATATTTGTGACTTGACTAAATTAATTTCAAAGTTTTTTTTTAATTAAGAAAGATTACCTACCTATCCACAACACTGTTCAATTCTAAACCACCTCGTACAAAAATGACAAAGAAATATCGAATGGTTCTCATTTTATATATCATATCGATTTCCCTAGATCACTGCAGTGCCGTCTCAAATAGCCCCACTGTCTGAAATAGCCCCAGCTTACGGTATAAGTTAGCCCGGCAGTTGCTGGGGTATTTCGCCACCCACCGTTTGCTGGGGGGGGGGGGGCGTTAAACGCCCCCAGCCGATAACTCGAGAACCAATAGGCGCAGCGAAACGCACGAGGCGGCAAACGAAAGAACGCGACGAGACGCTTCAGATGAGTACTTTAAAGTTGAATTTTTAGGTCACAGGTCGGGTCAAGGTCAGGTCAAACACCTGAAATCGGGCTTTCATTAGCATGGACTTCAGGACTTCGCAATGGGCGCCTCTCGTCAGAAACTCTGTCAAAACGGTGCACAATCTATCATATAAGGCCTACAGGAGTGTCAGCTCCATGTAGGGGTCAGTCAAGCATAGGTCAGGGTCAAGGTCAGGTCAACCGGGTAGGCACATATCCCCGAAAATCAAAACTGATATTCGCAGCCTGTGACACATGTTTTATGAGTAATTTGGGGCGTAGAACACGATGGTGGCATTCATTTTATCATATGTGTAGGGGAGAGTGGGGTAAGATGCCCAGGGTTTTACAATCTCATATATTATTCGAAAATGACGATCGGATAGCAAAAACTTGGAGCTTCAACGGAAGCCGACATCATTTTTCTCCAAAAAATAACACACTTTCGTACCAGAACAATATGATAGTTTTTATGCTATTAGGCATTTTCCTGAAGAAGTGAAAAGGGGGCATCTTACCCCACAGGGTGGGAAAGACGCCCCCTGGCGTTGGGGAAGATGCCCTCTGCACTATAAGGGACATAAATGGGCACGTGAATCGCCTGAACGAATCAGTAGTCCCTTCGAGCCTGCAATAGACACTATTAAACGTCATCGTAAGGGCCCTCAAAAGTAGTCGTATAGGGGCTTCAGAGGCCATCGTTAGGGCCATCATAGTTCAGCGCGGCCCAACAAGCCTCCGTGGTGGCGTTCGGAGACCGCTGTGGGGCCCTTATAGGTCTTCATGATGCTCGAGGGCCCTCAAGCCCATCGTGGGGACCTCAGATGCCAGCGCGGCCCGTGGAGCCAACGTGCGAGCCCTCAAAGGATGTCGTGAGGGGCCTTGGAGCCTATAATGGGGCCCACAGAGGCCGTCGTGAGGGCTCTCAGAGTCAGATGCCGCCCAAAAAGTCGCTGTGTGGGCCGAGAGACCGACATGGGGAGCACCCGACCGTGCTGGACTCTCAATAGTCCAAGATCGGCTTTTGTCTCTCATCACAAGTATGTAATAAATGTTTGACGGGTTCCTTGAAGGCCAGCCTACGGATTTAGGGGGGCGTCTTTCCCCATCAGGACAGGGGTCATCTTACCCCAAGGTACCGAATTAACATTAAATCAGTACAATTTGTTAGCCATAAAACTACACCCTGAAACAAACTGTTTGGGACACAGTAGAGTTAGACGCATGTTAATGTATCACGACCATAGCCAGGGACATAAAATTATTTACCTTCTTTGATATTTACAATGTTTTGACACCAAAATATTTTTTGAAAGAAGCAAATAAAAAACACGCAATCACCAGCCAGCCGTTGCCCAACTGAGTTTCACAAATTTTTTGTGCAGTTAACAAGGCAGTCTTCCACTTTACGCTAAGAACATTATTTTCCAGGTTCAATTCTTTGTTTCGCCGCTAGAGGGGGTGGGGCGTCTTTCCCACCCTGGGCATCTTACCCCACTCTCCCCTACGTGTTTGGCTCAAAAAGTTAAATTTAGAAAATGCATGTATCATGGTCGTGAGGAAGTCACAAGAAATTGCCAAGATTCAGTTCAATATTTTGGAAAATTCGGAACGATCAGTGGCGGATCTACGTTGGGGCAAAATGGGCAATTGCCCCCCCTAAACGGAAAACCTCTGGGCAAACATATCTTTTTGCCCCCCCTAAAAAAACTACAATTTGAATACTAAAAATATGGTGTTTGAAAAGAAAATGTGAAATAAATGGAGGACTAGAAGGTTGTCATATTCGCGATATTAAGTTGTGAGCTGATAAAAAGTCCTCCGCCCCATGAATGTCAGTCCATCATCCATCAGCAGTGCTACTACTGCTACTGCTACCAAAAAAAAAATAACGCGATTTATTGAAACCTTGAACCAAGTAAACAAACCGTCAACAGCAGACCGCCAGACGCCAGTGGGGTCAGGGGTCACAACACTGGTGAGCGGTTGGACAGTGGTGGGTTTGCATGGGTATATAAGAAGTGTTTGCATAATATTTTATTGCTAGATAGCATGGGTGTAGGAGCTGAAAAATATTGGTGGGTCTAAATATCCATTAGTACCTAGCATTTCCACTGTGGCTACATTAGTTATGTCCAGAGGCGGATACAGCCATTTCCAAAGGGGGTGCCAAAAGGGTGCCAAAGTCCGAGAGTCTCTACAAGAGCTGCATATGTGTATGCATGAAGTGCGAGATAGGTTTCTGAGAGGAATAACGTAAAGAAGATTACCAATCGCGGCTTTTTCATGAGCCATACCGTTATCTAACGGGGACAAACACAGAAAGGCTCAGTCAGAGCTTTTGGTTTGCGAGGTGTTGGAGAAGCTCAGTAGGTACCTATGTTGTGGGAACAACGCTGTTCAGTGTGCTTCCGTTGGCTGTTGCGCTGTGGTCCTATGTAGTCTGTAGAAGCATCGTCTATCTCCTCTCGAAAGTAACACTTATTGTATAATTTTGCTAGCTCGCGAAGTTTAAGTCCCAAAGTTAAGGAATGTTCATTGTAATTGCATCAATAAATGCAGGACCGAAAACAAATGCGCTGTTCTTCATCTATTTCTTGTTGGGATTCTTAATCGACTGATCTCATTTTCTATCACCGGAAACAACTGTTAATACGTTTAACTACGTGGCAACCCTGACTGCGTATAGTATCGCAGGTACGCTGATGTGGCCTTTGGTCGTGGGCATTTACACATGAACCTGCTGCTGCGACCCTTATCGGTCTCCGGATACAGAAGCCCTTGAGAACCGGTGCGGGCGGACCTTTCGGACGAGGTCTTGCCGAGGTGATGCGGGAGGTAGAGGACGGACCGTCCATAGCGCCGGTGAGCTATTCTCTAACCCGCGCCGGGCCGGTGCTCTCAGATTCCGCGCCGGGCCGCGGGGGGTGTTTGAACACCCCCCCCCTTCTAACTCGGCTCCTGGGCCACGTAGCGACACGCGGTAAGCGGCAATCGAAAGAAGGTCAAAAATAAGGACGAAAACACTTCGGTCATTTTTTGGGTCAGGTCAAAGGTCAGGTCACCAGAGGTCACCAAAGGTAAAATGTTGACTATTTCAACATTTTGGAAACTGCCAACGGCTATCTCGGGAACCGATAGAGCTACAGCGCCGCAAAAAGCGCATTCGATAGCCCTTTTACAGACCTTTCTGAGTAATGTTGTCAGATTTGACCTCAGGTCAGCAGTTTAGCCTCCAGAGGGCAACAACTCCAAAAATAGCCGTTTTTACGAAAAACGGTTTTTCGGCAATAACTTTTGACTCAAAAAAGCTATGACATTACTTTTGCCAGCATCGTGTTCCTCTCGTCAAGACGCGTCGAATGAACTATAATTTGACCTTGAAAGGTCAACTTTAAAATTTGACCTCAGGTCAAGGTCATGACCTGACCGGAAAAGGTCATGTTGCATATCAGCTGATCCGCAACGTCGCGAGCCGAACACATCTAAGGCGTTTTCAGCGCTCTAGCGCTCCTCTATCAGAAGTTAGCATCGAAAAACTGTTAGATTCTGTTCGTGACCTGAGATGACCTCGGGGACATAACGAGGGGTCACAGTTGCCATTTTCTGGTTCAGTGTGTCTATTTTACCTACATCTCGATGTTTGAGAGTGTCTAGAATAGCGTTCGTGCAAAACAGACGCTTTTCAATTTTCTCCCATTGACTTATAATGGAGAGGCCGCAAAATTGACCTGACCTTAGGTCACCGATATCAAAATTCCGAGATATACATTTTATAGATAGTGTTGCTCTAATCAATCGCTGAAAGTTTCAAGGCAATCGTTCAGTCGGTGTAGCTATGACGAGCATTCTTATTTTTTCTGAGGTGAGGTCACTTGGCGTGACCTGGTGATCTGACCTAAGGTGACCTGGGTCTGAAATTTTCACAACATGTGCGGAAAAGATGCACGAACAGGTGTGCCAAAAACGGCGGCGCTCCGCGCCGCCGTTTTTGAGATATCTGCGAAAAACCGCAAGGGGTGTTCAAACACCCCCCCGGCCCGGCGCGGGCTAACTATCTCCCGGAGTCAGGGTGGCTGCAAATTTTTTTTTTCGCGCTGCCCTGGCTTGGCCGGACTGACAAAAATGTAAAAAAAAATAATTCCCGAAATCCGAGGAGAAAAATAGGGGTAGCTCGTTTTTTTTGTTTTTTTGTTCCTAAAACTGGACGTTTGAAATTCTCGCCGACTTGCCTGGCGGCGCAATGTTTGCCCCCCCTAAACTCAAATCCTAGATCCGCCACTGGGAACGATAATCAATAATCGAAGATAGCCATTTGATTGTTTATGGTATTGGCAGTCTAATGGCGTTTACGGCATGTCTGTATGTCTATTCTGTGATTTTATATGATTTTTTGAACATATGCCGTTTTTGGTCGAAAACTCAGAAATCATGACGTCACTAAAACCTCGATGTCTCAAAAATTTTCCGACCGAGTTTTTTGAAACTTTGTCACAATAACCTTCAATCAATTCCCTACAGGTACCCAAAATTTGGCGCGCCTGCGGCGCGCCGTTTTTATACTATGGCCCAGCGAAAAAAGTGGGGGCGTTTAACGCCCCCCCCCCCCCAGCAAGCCCTCGGCCCAGCCCCAGCACATCCCGGCCGCTCCAGAGAGGGGCCCTCGGTCCAGTACCTACCCCGGCCGCTCCGGGCCCGTAGGAGTCGCCTCCAAGGCGGGACACGGCGGCCACGGCGCCCGCCCGGGGACGTCGGTGGTTGAACCGCGCCGGGAACCGCCCGCGGCGCCGCTCATTCGAAGCTCGCGCGGCCGGGAGGTCGGTACGGTGGCGCCCCCTAGTCCCTACTCCGAGAAGCCGGCGACCGGCGGCGGCGCGGCGGCCTGCGCTCAGTCGCGAGCGTCAGTGGTGGGGTGGGTGTGCGCTGTCCGCGCGGTGTGACTGCGGGGAGCTCTGACCGGTGTGTGTGGTTAAAATCCGGCCCTGTGTGTGTCTGAGCGGTACGGTGGAGCCCGGCCGGTGGGTCGGTGGTGTCAGAGCGGCGCGGGTGATCGCAGAGTGTCGGTTGCTGGCCGGATACACGCGCCGCCGGAAGCTCCAGCTCCAGCCCGCTGACTCAGCGGGACCCACAGCACAAGGTGAGGGCAGCTGCCAGCGGGCCGGGCGGGGGCCAGGTGCAGCCGCGACCCATTCATAGCGAGGTGCACGCCTGGCACTGGGCGCCGGCCGATCCGGTCCGGGCCGGGGGACCGACCGGCGAGCGGAGGCTCTTTGTTGTCGTATGCCCGGGTTCCGGTATGCCGGCGGCGTCTGGCCCGTGGCTGCGTCGACCGCCGAGTGTCGGCTGGATCCCTGGAATCCGGATGTGCTGTCTCCAGTGAAGATTCAGCTCATTTCGCTCACAACGGCCGCTTCCGGCCGCCTCAGCACCGAAACTGCTCGGTGCTTAGCACTTAGGTATACCGATCGCCCTCGACACACTGCGTCATGCACTCATAGTCTGAACGGTCCAATTACCGTTTGTTAGTTATTGTTGGGCGCTAGCCTTACTATTTGCATCATGTTTGTCTTCGTAGACCTCTGTTAGTTTCACTGTTTTTTTTCATTTGTTCGTCACTGTTAGCCCCATTGTTTCTCCGCTGTTCATCTAGACAGTAGACACTGCCCCTGGTTCGTCTTGTCACTGTTTGCCCCCTGTTTTTCCTGTCACTGTTTGTCCCCTGTTTGTTTTGTCACTGTTGGCCTTTTGGTACGGGGTACCCTATTTGCCCTGTGTCACTGTTATTCTTACGCTCCCCTGCTAGTCTTGTTACTGTTTATCCCCTGTTTGTATTGTCACTGTTTGTCCCCTGTTTGTATATTGTCACTGTTTGTCCCCTGTCTGTATATTGCCACTGTTTGTCCCCTGTTTGTATATTGTCACTGTTTGTCCCCTGTTTGCATATTGTCACTGTTTGTCCCCTGTTTGTATATTGTCACTGTTTGTCCCCTGTTTGTATGTTGTCACTGTTTGTCCCCTGTTTGTACTTCACTGATGACACCTCACGATTTGTCTCATGATGGCGCAGCAGCAGAATGTTCCTCTTCACTCACAATGACTTCGCGCATGTAGTTTTGTTCGGTGTTGTCATTTAAACGAACCGAAGTTTCACGTTGATGGAGGCGGGCTGAAGGTGGACGGACATCCATCTGTGCCTGGGGGGCTGTCACTCGGTTCTGGGAGAACGGGGTGGGGGCTGGGGAGAGGAGAGAGAGAAAGAGAGAGAGGGGGAGAGAGATAGAGAGAGATAGAGAGAGATAGAGAGAGAGAGAGAGAGAGAGAGAGAGAGAGAGAGAGAGAGAGAGAGAGAGAGAGAGAGAGAGAGAGAGAGAGAGAGAGAGAGAGAGAGAGAGAGAGAGAGAGAGAGAGACAGAGAGAGAGAGACAGAGACAGAGACAGAGACAGAGACAGAGACAGAGACAGAGACAGAGACAGAGACAGAGAGATTCCGAAGTAAAATATTCAAAAACCCCATGCTTAAAGTGTTTCGACAAACAGTCAATGGTATTCTCCGATATAGTCCCTCTCTTGCTATGTAAGAGGGATACGAGACTGGAGTGTGAAGCGTCAACCCGAGTAGAAATTGTTCAGCCTTGCCTTTGGGAAAGCGATTCATACATTATTAGCCAGAATAACAGTTTGTGGTTCTTCTGATCCAGAGAGGATCATTTGGTCGTGCAGTTCTCGCTGCTTGGCAGAGGGTTCCAGCTTCCAGGGGACTACGAGGGATCATCCCGGTAGAGCTTTGGATTTTCCTAGAAATAAAACACTTCCGCTTTGTGGCTTTGCTCGGCGGATCTTCCGCCTCGGAGACCAGCTTTGCACTTCGAATGTTTCCCGTAGCCGTGCTGTGAGCTCCAGCCACCGCTGTCTGTCTGTCACCCGGCGGACGGCGCCCCGGTGCCGGAGAGGAGCAGTATCACCTTCCTACACCACCGCCCGCGCGCCGCCGGGTCCGCCGGTCGGCCGGGTCCGGGTCCGGGGGTTGGTCGGTCGGCGGGCCTGCCTCTGTGGTCCAGACTGAGACCGGTGGTCGCCCGGTGTGTCAGCACAGGCCGCTGAGGGAGGGGTGCGGCCGGACTCGGACCGCCCGCCTGCACCGCTCGCAGTTACCGGTCTATTTCGGGTGTCAGGAGAACCGGGCTCTAATGGAGCGGCGGTGCGGTCCAGTGTCGGCGTCCGCCGGCCCTTCCGGTCGGTCCCGGGGTCAGCGCTCCGAGAAGGCCCTCTGAGCAGCGTCTCACCGCCCCAGGTGGCAGGCTGGCGGCAGCGCAGGGGTCAGTCGCGACCGGCGGATGCTCAGAGCTTGGCTGAAGGAAACAGATTTAGGTACGCCAATTTTCACGTGTGCTTATTTTTATACGGAAATATCAGCTTTGTTATATAGCTTGTCATGAAAATGCAGGTGCACGCAATGCATTGCGCAAACTTTAGCGGACTATTCTTATGCTAATGCGGGCTGCGGCTCTGTTTACCTGCGCACCGCTGGGGGCAGAATCTGACCCCTCCCGTTTTTCGCCAATAACTTCTAAGCGCGTTAAAGTGACCATCCCACCTTTACATCAGTTTTGAGTAAAGCTAGCCAAATTGGGGTCCCTGGCTTGCACTTACCGGTTTGAGCACTCACAACATCGAGAATTGCTTTAAGCAATTCCGACACATTTAACCCTCGCCCCGTTGGGGGGGGCATTTTGGCCCCCCCTGTGGTTTTTCCTGAATAGCAAGAAAACGGCGGCGCGCAGCGCCGCCAAATTTTCAGTACCTTCCCGGGCATCAATTTGCAGTGTAAAATTTTTACTTCACCGTTACCTGTGCAGATGAAAAAAAGTTTTGTTTTTTACCAGTCAGTGATGAAAAAAATTGACCGATCTTAACATGCAATGATGATTTTTACACTAACGGGTGCTATGATGAAAAGAATGACAACGTGTTTTAGATAAAACATTGTTTTAAATGGGCACACGTTGAAAATATAAGCAAATGGGCTAAAATTTCATCGTATCGGTATGGACCTATGGTCATTATTCACAAGTTATGGGCAACAATCAGCACCATCTTCTCTGATCAGAGAGGATAGTGCTCGAGTTGAAGGTGAAAAACTTCTTCACAATGTAAAATTAAAATAATTCTGAAAATAAAAATACCTACCAGGTTTCAGAGAGCTACCCAGCGACGCATTATCATTACGTTGCTTATATATATCCTGATCATTACCCTCTCTGAAAACGGAAGGCACGCGACGCGTTGTTTGCGCCGTAGTTTGTCACGCTGACGCCAGCAAATGCGGCTACTAAATAATTGCGTTGCATTAAACAGAACCCGGCCCCCGACACCGTAAGAGGTGCAATTTCCCTCGAGACATTACCCAGCCTGCATGGCATCAAATCGGAAGAATCTTGCACCACACAGTTCAAAAATGATCGAGGCTGTCACATATGTATAGTATTTGCCATATCTTTCATCAAATCATGAGAATGCTTGCGTCCATGTTGCAGCCTGGACACCAGTCCGAGGATGAAATTTTTGTTCATTTTCGAAAGGCAATATTTTTATATCAACAGCAATCTAAGAGTTTGTATGTATCTTATAACGAAGTCCAGTGTCTTATCTTCTAAAAAATGCATTACAGTCATAAAAATATTGACTAGACTCCCTACAAGCATTCTCGACTGGTGACTAAAAATCGAAGAATTTTTCATCCTCGGATACTCTGTGAGAAAACAGCTATAATTTCCCTAATATTCAATATTTTTCGATTATATCTTCAGCAAACATGGAGAACGATCCATTTAACATGCTAATCCAAACAGCAGATGATTTGAAATCTTCATGAAGGCGTGAGAGATCCCCGCGGTTACCTGGAAAATTTCATCCTCAGCCTGGCCTTTTTAATGCTTTTTCATCCTAACTTCATCATTCAGTTGTAGAACTAGTTTAATGCAATTCTTCAGGGAATGTTTATACAAAAGCAATAAATTAATTTAATTTTAATTTTTAGACATTATTTGATTGATAATATTGTATTATCGAGTGTATTTATCTGCACTTACCTACACCTTTTTATTGTTCTGTTTCTTTTTTTAATCGAGGCAATCACGAAGCGCATGATACATACACTGTGCTGAGATATTTCCACTGAACTCTATAGATATTTCCATGTGTCATTACTATCATTGCTGATTGGAAAGGAAGGTGCGTATAATTTATCATGTATATTTTTTGTGGTTTTCATGATAGGTGCAGTTTTTAACCTTCTAACATTATTTTGGGACATTTTAACCGATTTGAATAAGGAGTTGGTGCATTTGTGTTGAAAGATGAAAATTATGAGCCAGGATGAAAAATTAGCAGATTTCATTAACCGTGATTTTCCAGGCTAACACCGGAAAAATTTTACACTGTCAATTTGACACCTTCACACCAAATTTCAAGTCTTAGGTCACCTTAGGTCAGGAGTTATTGAGGTCAAACTGAGGTCATGTTCGAGCAAAAATGAGCAAAAAACATGCAATCTTGAAACGCTCACCAAATCTACAGTTATCAAGCAATTTCAAAGTTCTTTATATGGTCTAGTAGACAAAAAGCGGCGCTACAAAACTGCTATCTCGGATTTTCAAAATTTTTGGTTTTTGACCCAAAAAAATTCAAAAAATCAATTTTTTTAGAAAAACTTTGAAAAAATCCAAAATTTTTCCGAATTTCGAAAAAACCGGAATATATGTGATAGTCCCAGCGCTCTTCTATATACATACCAAATTTCAGATCGATATCTCGTTTTTTGGCCAAGTTATAGCGAAAAAACTGTTCAAAAATGATGACGTCAAATTTTTGAACTCAATTTTTAGCAATTCTAGACCTCGTACGGCAAAACAAAGACCACCATTGAACTCCTCGTGACGAGCTGCATCGATTCGATACCCATTTTATGCAAAAATATTAACTTTGAAATTTGACCTAATTTGACCTGACCTTGACCTGACCTTGACCTGACCTTGACCAAAACGTGATCTAAGCTGGCCCCAAAGGCTGCCTGACCCATATAATCGCATTTGTCATGTAAAATGGACCATAAAACATGTATCACACGACACTTTCATATTGTGACCCCCCTTGACCTGACCTCTGTGACCTGACCTGGTATCAGTGACCTCAAATAGCAAAATATGTGTTTGAAGAACATTCCCCCATCGATGATTTTCAATGAAATGCATTTTACTCGATTTTACAACGCATTTCTTGAAGTGCCTGTAAACGGTAAAAATTGGACCTTTGACCTGACCTGTGACGTCATCGGTTTGACCTAGGTCAATAAAATTGGGTCACAAGGTAGTTCCCCGTTGGGGCTATCCAACGCCGTTTACCGCTTGTCGCTATGTTGCGTGGTTCTCGAGATCTTAGGGGGGGGGGGGCCAAAATGGCCCCCCCCCCCAACCGGGCGCGTTGCTCGGCAGAGCCCAACGGGGCGCGGGTTAATTTCAGTCTTAAGTTTTCAGATTTTAGGGGCTAATGCATTTGAATGCCCCTTTAGAATTTGTGACGTCAGCGCAGATCTAACAATTTTTAAATCGCATGCTAAAACCTTTGGTAAAACCAAGGTAGAACGTGGTGGTATATGCTATTTTGCGCGCAACATAGGTAGGTATGCTGCACTTTTAGGATGCCAAATTATTGCTTCCAATTGCTGTCACAGGAACAGCAGAGGTCCCAAAAAGTGAACAAAAGTTAAAGTGTAATATCTTGAAAACCGGGAAATATTTTTTCGGTGAAATTCAGTTAATGTTTCTAAATGTCTGCTGTTTCTAAAGCACGGTAGGTACATCACTTTTATGCCAGTTCATTTTTTTTTTAAGGTGGGAGGGTCCCTTTAAGCCAGCAACGTCAAGCTTGCAATATCTACCTTATCATACATCAATTTTACATACTCCCTGAAAATTGGAGCGAAATCTGTCTTCGATATTTACAAAATGACGTTCTAGTGACGTCATGTCACGCCATTTTCGCTTGGGAAACTGCAAAACGTCAAACGCTTCTAGCACCTTCAGTTTTCTTTTAAAGGGATCAAGACGTAACGAAAAAGCATGTACGTGATTTGGTTTTTACCTTTTGAATGGCTAACTCGTTTCTCTTGGAATGCTTGGATTTTGACCCGTTTTTCTTCAGAAAGCTGTTTTTTAAACCATTAGGTACCTACATATGTATATGAACCAAAATTTTGGGATTACAGAAAAGAAAAACGGAGCATATGTTAGAGAAGTAGGTAGTGTATGGGTAGTGTGTACCTACAATAACATTTTTAGAAGGATCAGTTTGAAAATGTGGGAGTTATGCAATTTTTTATGACGTCAGAACACCCATTTTTCAAAAAATGAATGGAAGTTTTAGACCTCGCACGGAAACAAACCTAGCACCATTCGATTTGTCGTGTAAATCTGCATACCTAAAATAGACACTTTTTTAGTCAAAAGTTTTGTCTCACTTGACCTGACCTTACCCTGACCTCGACCTGTAATTTATTTTGGTGACCTGACCTGACCTTGACCCTGAGTCCTTGACCTTTTCTTGACATCGTATGCAATGCATATTGTCTTGGTAGCCTCAGAACACGTTTTTGGTAATCAATCTCAGTCCATTCCTCGCCAACTGCGCTTCAAAGCCGATGATGTAGAAACATGCAGTTTTTACTCCTGACCTGTCCCTGGCCTGACCTCCGGCCTGCTTAGGCTTTTTTTTCTGCTTCAAAGTTCGGCCTTGTTGAGAGATTTTGATTGCCGCTTTCCCGGCCTTTCTACGACCATCGGTTCGGAATTTAGACGGGGGACAAAATCTGTCACCTCTGTGCTTGTCATCCGTGTTCTTTGGAAGTATGCTGAACGGTCCCACTTATATGTAGTATATTAGGCCTGCCCATAAGTGCTGGAGCATACTCGCATATGTAGGTGTTAGAATTGTTTGTTAACGAGACTGTCTCGGAACCTCTGTCGTTTGTCAGCGATGTGTCTAACGTACGAATATATTGCCTCCTTCAATTACAAACGTTGCCATGTAAGCGGACGCGGACACAACATAAAACTCGTCTTCAACCATTTCCCGTGGTGTCATTTTACACCCGAAGATGCATTGCACAGTGCTAGCAGACGGGAAATTACCGCCCGCACCGCAACACCGCAGGGGTATCCATTAGCAATACCACGCTGCATGCGTCGAGCATTTCAGTCGTTTCCCAGAGCGTTGACGAGTTCGGTTCTGGTCAGGAACTACCTTTCTGTGAGCTTATACCGTGATGACTACCTGCCTGAATATTGAACTAATGAATATCCGTGCGTTATAACCTGCGCGTAGGGTTGTGTCGTTAGTTGCCGTCAGAGTTGTCTCTGGGTTACTGGGACTGTCGGTGGGGCTATTAGTGGGTTACAGGGACTGTCGGGAGTTTACCGAAACTGTCGGTTGGTTACGGGGGCTGTCGATGGGTTATTGGGGTCGATGGGTTAACAGAACTGTCGGTGGGACTGTCTTTGGGGCTTTTGGGGGTTTAACGAGACTGTTGGACTCGGTGTGCGTACTCAGTTATCCCTAAGACATCTAAATATAGTTATTTGTAGTTACCCGGAACTGAAGTGACGGATACGTTCGGCATGTATTATGTAGGAACTTATACAACTGTAGGTATATCAACCGTAGTATAGCGACTCAAACCCGTGCTGTCGCCGCCGGGGCTCCAGTGGTCAACTGACTGAGCTACGGAACGGATATTTATGTTTTCAATGAGACATTTACCCCATAAATCTTATGACATTTCTATATGAGTTATTTGTTCTTGATATACGGACTTAGTCCTGCGTTGCGACTGTGTGCCGTGTAGGTAAACGCTGTGCTTGGTTTCAGGGTGTGCGGCGGACCCTCCGCTGAACCAGCTCAGCCATGTCGGCAGGATTTGCCCAGTTTTCCACCGAGTCGCCGTGCCCATTGCGTGCGGCAGTCCATTGTCACTTCCTTAAGCGGCGATAGGGGCTCACGGAGCCGTCTTTGTGTGCACGGGCCGTGCACGCCGGCGCTCTGCACCGTGCACGCGCCATGGGCACTTGCACTGGTCCGTACAGCGGTCGGGGACCGCGACCGGGAGAGAGGCGTGCATTCCCCGACTGTGATTGTCGAAAAAGGAATTCAATTTGTCACGCACTAGATGCCTGCAAACTATTCATATACCGGAAGATAGTTACAGACAATGCTAATGTGTCCCGTCTCAGTGGACAGGCGAGGCTGGAGAATGACCCTTATATATAATAGCTCAAGCTTATCTTGGTCAAGATACGGGGAAACTGATTCGCCGTTATTAACGATAAGGGATTCTAAGACTTTTAAAAACGGTTTCGAATTATTTAAGCTCATTAGCATAGCAATGGGAAAAAATAACTGCAAATTTGCCAAGAATTAGATAAATACTTACCAGCCAGTGGACCTTCGGCCACTCTCTTGGTTTATCGTCACCGAATTTCCGCTGTCGTGCTCAGGACCTCGAAGGACAGGGGACCAAGTAGTAAGTACCTAATGTGCCCTGTGGGCACTTTTAACCTTTTTCTGGCGTATGCCGGCTGCGAAGAAAGTGACGAAACTGTGAATGAGATCAGAGATAGGGCGAGATGATGGGGTCTTCTTAGGGCCGAAAACTGAGCGGTATTTACGTTAGGCTCTTCAGGCTCTTCAGGACATTTTGTACAAGCATGTATGGCTGTGAGTTGTGGAGTATGCTGAGCGGGAAAAAGGCGATGCGTGAATTGTGTGTGGCCTATCACTCCTGTTTGAAGAAACTTGTTAAAGTTCCAAGATGGACGAGAAACCACAACCTGTGCATGGAGCTAAAGATGCTTACATGTCCAATGCTGATAGCGAGTAGGCAGCTTCTTTTCTGGAAGAGAGCTACATCTAGTCAAAATAGCATAATAAATGATCTGAATAGGGCCATAGGCGAGAAAGGGTTGGTTGCACGCAACCATAGGAAAATCAGAACTGACTATGAGCTGCTGGAACTAAATATAAATGATATCAGTCGAAAAGATGTTAGCAATATGTTCAGTGCCCATCTAGAAAGAGTGGTACAAGCCCGTCTCATGCAGGTCTGATTTCGCTGATGTCAAACTGCCAAGAATTGTCTCTTGTGCATGGGTGTGATGTGTGCAGAGTGTATGTTGATGTGTATGTTGGTGACATTATCATGTTGACTGAATTTGTCATGTTGTATATGTACAGACCTGGTGCGAAATAAATGTTATTATTATTATTATTATTTGTTCCAATGACGGACCATCTCTTGAGTTGAATTCGACCACTTCAGTTTCCTGCTTACTGCTCGGTGTATTCGTCCTATAAAATAATTTCATGAATGTAGCTTATACACGCGTTAAACTTTTAAGTCATTCGGATTCTTACTCCTCGAAATATTTCATTTTTAAATCGTAACGTCACGTGTGGGACACCCTGCAGGCATGCTGGTCGTGGTTGGAGGAAGAAGTGCTTCTTTATTACCGTTATCGTTATGCGCATTGCGCATAATACATATGTACCTGCACCAGCGTTGCAGCTCACAAGAGTCGGTTGGCGTTCCAATGCTGGTTCCAATGTAAATTGAGGATTGACTAACTATTCAAACCCATTTTCGTAAGTGATGCAGAGGGTTTATTTGCACGTGAATTCTTTCGCGCGTCCTATTTTTACATCAAAACTGTAAATCCCTTTCTTCATTCATCCTTTTTAAGCTTAACCGTCAAAATCTGTTGCTTAAATATTTTTTATTTTTGTTCATGCTTAAATTCGGAGAAGCTCACTGACGGTCGAACTTTATTAGTTGCCATACCTTTACTTCAAAATAAATGTCTTTGTTTTCTATGTTATTAATACAATAGGTCCAGTGTGCCTTTATGTAACAGTCTGCAAGATTGTGCCTTCTCACTAACACCAGGTGGGCCATGTTTTCTGTTCTCCGTAAGAATTAAGAAAAGCCACGAGGCGCGTATTAGTTCAATTTGGTGACTGTTATGTCTTAGGTAAAGCTCTTTTCAAAAGCTTTTCAATTGGAAAACATTTAAGGAGGGTTTGCTACGGTAAGCGCTCAGCGCATTATCATACGCACATTACGGGGTATGATAATGGTACGGTGCTTACATATGTGAATAGGTATAAATATCTTGGCTTTGAAGTGAGCAATGTTCCAACAAAATCTGATGATCTGGAGGTGCAGCACCAGTATCGCCTTCTGTGTTGTCGAGCCAATTCGCTGATCAGAAAGTTCTCTCTCTGTACATATCAGGTGAAGAGGTATTTGTATTCCATGTATTGCTCGAATGTTTCTGGTGTTCATCTCTGGCATTCTCATCGTGCTGCTGTTCTGCGTAAATTCATAGTTTGTTTCAATAACGCTGCGAATGTTCTTTGGTTATGACCGCTTTAGTAGTGCCTCATCTACAGGGTGTCTCAAAAGTTCGCTTACAGGTACCAGCCATGCTTTTTTGTCAATAATTCTGAATCAACATGAAATTAACAGTCAAAAATTTTGCATGGACATTGGTAACAACCTTCCTCAAGCAGCTTCATTGTTTTCAAGCGCATTCGACCCTTCATGAGCACACAAAAAGGGTTCACCTCTGACCATGGATCAGGCATGAAAATGGAGGTCGCATACTCGGGTCGGCTGAGAAACTCTCTGCTTCACGAGTAATGGGAATGGTTAGGTCGGAAATGACACATGGCAAGGTGTCGGCGAGGATGAGTACAACATGATGGTCATCAAATAAAAACGGTGGCTAAAATTTTTGAAGGACAAAACCATGCGAGACTAACAGCGCTTTGAACGACCCTTGTACCGCAGCAGACTCGTGCTCCGGAAAGCAGCTGAAAATGCAGTCCTAACTATTGAAAACTGACTAGAAGCTAACAGACAGAGGTTACCCAGTTTCAAAAATTGCAGGTCATCATAAAATAAAGACAAAATATCATTTAAAATTGTTTATAATATCTATAACGCTAAATTTTGAGGGAAAATAATGCGAAAATCGTCAATGCCGAGGACAAGTGACCCTCCAAAAGTGTCAATTAATGTAAAGTTTTATCTAACGAAGTTTCAAGAGGCAGATCTGGAGCAAATAGCTTTCTTTTACACACAAAATCCGGACAAAACCGCACGATGGACAGGTTTTGGCCGTTTACAAAGCAGAACCTCTCCTGAGGAAAACACTCCGGAACCCAGCGAAGGTCTTGGCATTGGGAATGACGAGCGTTCGGGATTTGCAAATTTTGCAAAATGTGTCTAAGAAACAGATGGCCGACACATTCTGCTACGATATGCTGCGAAAAATTTGCCCCTGGCACTTCCCATTTGTTCAGGAATGGGGTTGTTTTGAAAAGGAAAATGGTGCTTGGGAGGTCGGCGCCAGTCATTCATGAAGGAGTTAGCGCCAGAGAAGACCTACAAAATACTCACGGATGGTGTCGATGCAAGCTATCGGCTTTCAGGGAGAAGCGGATGTTGCCGGGGAGCTCGTCAAACCTAAATCCGACGCAGAAACTGCGGGGGATTCCCCTACAAGAGCTTGAAAGCTGGTAACCTTTTATCAGCCTCCGGCAGCTGACGGAGTGACGAAAATCGGTATGGGCAAATATTTTTGGAGATACAGCAAAGGGTTTGGTTTCCAACCTTCCGAATCAGTTGTCAAAGCATGCATATTTGTCTAGTGTACACACAGACACCAAACCTTAAATTTTTGGCCGGTTCTTATATGCTTTATTGACATGGGAAATGTGTAAGCGAACTTTTGAGACACCCTGTATGTATGTGAATGAGCGCATTGATAACTTCTGGGCTATGTACCGAAAAGCTGTTTTCGGCTTCATGACTCGTATCGGACAATCACGCAATGGCATCATCGCATCCCTATTTCATGGGGATCTTCGCTTTTTGTCGTCAATTCGACAGACCTGCAATTGTTTGCAAATAGCTGATTGTATATACAGGGTGTCCCATAAGTTCGTTCTCACATTATATT
>NW_024883889.1:0-21406 GCF_019059575.1 Amphibalanus amphitrite
GCAGAAGCAGCCCCTTACACACACACCATAGCGGAGTCGCGTTCAATGGCGTAGAAACCACATCAAAACATTTGTCCAGCGCTCTATCTGAACTGAGGGTGAAGAACCTTGGCCGGGTGCCGACTGGAACAGCCATTAGGAAAACTACGTCTACCGCTGCCTCTGTGGCTGTCTCGGTGGCTTGGCTCGCGGGTGATGAGCAGTGCAAGAGAACCGCAATGACATGCTCGGCTGAGCGTGAAATAAGGCTCCGTTGCCTCATGTGTGCTTTGTCTAAGATCAGTAGATTGAGTATTGACTTCGTCACTCAATGGGTTATCCCGTCGGCGATCTTTTGAAATAAATAAAAAATAAATAAAGTAGTGTGGTATGCCGTTTGGAAGTCACTTTGACGCGTGCTATCTCTATGTCAAATTGAGTGTGACTCAATGTGTGTAGATTTTATCCCTTAGTTGCCGTTTTTTATGATAAAACATAAACCAATCTGTCTATACCAAGGCCGCGGCTCTACCGCAATCACGATGTAGTGTTTTCCCGAAACGTGATATTCATCGTGTCTCGTCCAATATCTCTGCTCAGTATTCAGTGCTTATGCTATTTATATTTATTTATCCTGTCTTACACAGCTTAGTTATTCGCTCATATAATGCGCTGTGATGTCTATTTTTATTCATTTTTAGAAAGAATAAAATATATACGAAGATTAGACGTTTGAAGAAACATCTACGCCGTTTCTCAATAAGCCACATCGGGCCTCTCAAAGGTGGGTGACACGCATACCTCACCGATCGTCTGCCTCGGGTCACGCTTCAAGGTCAAACTGGCGCCATCCAGTCGGGTGGAAGGTCACGGCTGGTCGCGAGGACGTGCCTCTTTCACCTCCCCCTCGCCCCAAAAGCCGCCGCCGCCGATCGTCGGTCCTGCCTCCGAGGCAGACATATGATGAGGAAGGAGAGAAAGAGAGAGATAGATAGAGAGAGAGAGAGAGAGAGAGAGAGAGAGAGAGAGAGAGAGAGAGAGAGAGAGAGAGAGAGAGAGAGAGAGAGAGAGAGAGAGAGAGAGGCGGGGAGGCCAGCCAGACAGAGTCGGAAGAGCTGGCCGGTCCGCCGCAGGGGAGACGTCACAGTCACACCCTCGCCTGGCAGCTCCCAGCCGCAGCCGGCCGCCAGCATGTCACCGTGCGGAGGACAGGGCTGTCCCGCGGGTGGAGCCACCAAAGGTCGTCGTGTCGGCCGGCTAGCGGACCGATGACAGGTGGAATCTGTCCGCGTCACGCAGGCCGCTCTGACGTCAAAACGCCACATGACGTCACTAGAATTTTCGGCGACAATGCGCCGGTAGTAAGTTGTATGCAGAAAGTGAGCTTACGCTGTGTTCAGTGGTCTAAGGCCAACAGTTTTATTACAATTCTTCTCAAGGTTAAAATTTGGTGATATTATGACTGCAAGACAACGGAATTAAGTTTAATGCGGTTCATAAAGCGGAATCGTCATGAAGCACAATAAGTGACCTAGACTCAGAGACCTTGGCAACAAAAGCACATCCACCAACACCAAAAGCACTACCAGTCCATGCCATACTTCCGTTGACCGTAGATCACGTTTCCAGCAGTTTCTATTACCGCCGCCAGACATCAGGTGCAGACCGAGCGGCGGAGCTTTCAGAGCGCCGCCGCTCAGAGCTTCGACCGAGCATACAGTACAAAGACGCGGATGTGTCCTCTGCCAGGTTGATTCCGTCGAATTAGGCCCATTGTCACCGGCCATAGGGGCGTTATTGCCGGCTTCCCAGCGCTGATTGGCGGAAAGGACCTTCCGGATATTTCATTAGCTGACGTGTGCTCACCGGGCTGCCATGGCAGGAGTCGTGCAGAACAGAACAGGACAGCTCGACACACTGAATGCAGGGCGGACGCACTGAACGTCTGTGGGCAGTACGCACGGTGTAGAAACAAATAACTATGTTTGTGACAAACGTATGCTTTGTCACAAAGCTCAAAGCTGCATGGGCATCAAATTTCCAGCAGTAGACTGAATGGCAAAGATCAATAGGGCTGATCCAATAAGACATTCAAAATGTAGGCATGTTGCAAAGTCAGCAAATTCTCGCACCATGTTTTCGGGAAGTATTAACATCAAGCGACGACTTATCGCATTCTGCTGTCGTAATTTCTATAAAGATAGGTTATAACCTGTAGATGGCGCCCGTCCTATCCTATCCTTTCCTGCAGCTTGTCCTTCTTCCGACCCGTTTCACATATCCTTCGTGCTCGTTTCCCGATAAAACCGGCGGCTCTAGGAGCCGAAGTGCGCGTTGGAGCGGCGGGCCGCTGAACGCTTGTGCGTAGGGATATAGTGCGCGTGTTTTCATTAATTAGCTGGCGTTGTTAATTAATTGCTTTTTAAATATCATTGGAATATTTGTACTATCTCGTAGGGCACCGATTGTGCTGGTTGTAAGCGGATATTGTGTTTTCCGGAATTTCGAATGCCGCGCTGGCAGTCACGTGACCGGTTCTGATCTCGAGTCCGACTGCGCGGAAGGCGGTCTTTTTGTTCCCCGCCATGATTGGAGGCGGATGTGTTGCGGGTGCTCCGGATTTTGGTACCGGTGAGTGAGGTTCTAGAGGTTTGTAACTGCTGAATCTAATATTGTAACTTCTCAATTGAATTTATGTGATGAATATTCGTTTGTTGTATAACTTTAATGTGAAAACCGATTTATATGAGCTGATATGTTCGATTCTCCGGGACAGTGGCTCGGTTGCCCCCGATTCGGGGAGGACAAGCTGTGGAGCTTGCTTTGTGGAGGCTGCCCTGGTGGCCTCGTGAGTTCGGTCGCCGTGGTCGTTTGGCAGCGCGCCAGAGACGGGATAAGCCGGTATGTTATCACTAACAATGCTCGTTGTCTATCTTTGCCTTGAATTTCAATACCTCAACGTCTGCTGTGTATTGCTTGATTTCTTTACTTGCTTGTAGAATGTTAAACAGAGTTCTTGGACCCCGTGTTGTGTTGTGACCCATCGTTGCATCGTGCCAACTGGTATTTGACTCGAGCTCGTATTGTGTGAATGTGTTTGCAGTAACAATCGAATGATCGAAGACGGGATCCAGAGCGATCCAATACAGATCTGTCCACGGCCAAGTCTCTGAGGTGGCCAGGTGACCGAGGGGTGGCAGGGAGCAGATGCGGGCGATGGTGGCGCGAGCAGTGGCCGGGGGCCATCTGCGTCTACAGTTACGGCTTCCTTCTCTGCGCCTTCATCTGCTGGTGAAGCCCAGTAGCGGCTTCCCTCTCTGCGCCTTCGGCTGCGTCTGGAGCTACAGTTGCTGCTTAGTCTCCGCGCCTTCATCTGCCTCTGGAGCTGCAGCACCGGCTGCGTGCTGCGCCTTCCAGGATTCTGCCTGAGTTGTGTGCTGTTTGCTGGCGCGGAGTGGTGCGCGGCTGGCTGGCACGAGTGGTGTGCGCCGGCGAGAGGCGCTGAGTGGTGTGCGCCGGCGAGAGGCGCTGAGTGGTGTGCGCCGGCGAGAGGCGCTGAGTGGTGTGCGCCGGCGAGAGGCGCTGAGTGGTGTGCGCCGGCGAGAGGCGCTGAGTGGTGTGCGCCGGCGAGAGGCGCTGAGTGGTGTGCGCCGGCGAGAGGCGCTGAGTGGTGGGCGCCGGCGAGAGGCGCTGAGTGGTGGGCGCCGGCGAGAGGCGCTGAGTGGTGTTTGCTCCTGGACGGGCTGAGAGGGTGCTCCCAGCGGGTGAGTGCCCCTCTGGCGGAGACATCTTTCGCGGAGCTGCACCTTCAGCTCTGCATCTGCTTGAGTAGCAGCGACTGCCTCTCCTCGCTGCCTGGTGCCGGCATCCTGGTTCGGCCGGAGCTGGGAGCTGGAGGATCTGGCTGTCTGAGGTTTGCTGCTACCTGCTGCTTCTGCTGGACTGAGTTGACTGGTAAGGGTGATCCTGTGGTGGTCCTGCACTGGTTTTAAATTGTGTTATGTGGTGTGTTTTTATATTGCTGGGAAGTGTCTAGGTTAAGGTGTTTAGATTAAGTGATTGCTGAGGAATGCGGTATCCTCTCAGTGCTGGGAAGTGTTTTTAAGTGTCTAGATAGTAGATAAGTGAGGGTGGAAGGTCTGTGGTGTCCCCGCTGTGCAGATTCCTATTCCCTCACCCTGAAATGGCGCCTACTAAGGAGGAGTTGGGAAGGTTGAAGCTGACAGAGCTGCAACGGGAGTTAGAGACCCGTGGGCTAGAGGTAACCGGTAAGAAGCAGGATTTAGTGGATAGGTTGTGGTCAGCCCTCGAGACGGAGATGGACCAGTCAAACCCGGCAGATAATAAGGTGAGTCCCCGAGAAGCTACTGGAGGGCCATCAACAGATGTATCGATTATTTTGGCGAAACTTAAGATCCTCAAGGAGGAACAGGCCGTAGAGCAGGAGCGGATGGCGGTGAGGGCACGTGAATCGCTTTTGCAGGCCAGGTCGGAGCAACTTAAACTTGAACGCGAGTTGGTAGAGGCAGGGCACCTAGTGGAGCCTGAGTTGGCCCAGGTGCAGGTTCCGATCGAGCAGCCGGTGGGTAAGCCGTCACTGGGGGAGGCCCTCAGTGCCCAGGTCAAGCGGTCCCTGTTGCCCCCCGCAGAGCTCCGCCCGTTCAGCGGCGAAATAAGAGACTATCGTTTATTTACTAGATCGTTCCAGGCCCGTATAGAAACAAAGACTGAGGACCCAGATGAGCTTCTTTTTTATCTCGATCAATATACGAAGGGAAAGCCCAACCAGCTCGTGCGAGGGTGTCTCCACCTGGGGGAGGCTGGTTTTGCAGAGGCAAAGCGGCTCCTGGAGGTTCGCTACGGCAACAGTGTGGGGCTGGTCGACTCCTATGTCGAACAGGTGAGAGGCTGGCCTAAGGTGGCCGCTGGCGATGTTGAGAGTCTGGACCAGCTCCTTCTGTTCCTGACCGAGATCATGAACGCGATGGAGAGTGTGGAACTGAGTGAATTTGACCATCCAACGAACTTGCGCCTTGTCATGTCGAAGCTGCCCTTGTACCTCCAGGATCGGTGGATGAGAGAGGCAGATAGACTCCTTCAGGAGGGCTCGACCGTGCGCCTGTCGAACCTGGTCGGGTTTCTGTCCGCTGAGGTCCGTGTAAAGCGGAATCCTCTGTTCGGTCCTCGTAGTGCCGAACCCGCGCGCCGTGAGGCTGTGTCCAGGTCCTCTCCCGGGTTTAAGGTGAGCGCAGCTCGGGTCACACGACCGGGCGCGGGGTCAGGGCTGTGTCCTTTTTGTGACGGTCGCCATGAGCTGGACAGGTGCCAGCGAATGTTTGAGAGGCCCTGGCCTGAGAGGCGTCGGGCGGTGTTACGAGCGGGGCTTTGTTTCGGGTGCCTCAGGGAGGGTCACCGTGCCCGCTCTTGCAGGAGTCAGCTGACTTGCCGCTCTTGCGGTGGGCGTCACCCGTCTGTGATGCACCGGGACCCCGACTGTGACGCTCGTGGTGTTCCAGCTGCCCCTCCGGTTTCCGCCCAGCCGCCAGTGGCGCGGCGTGGTGCCGGCGGCCGGGAGTGGCGGCCCGAGGCAGCGGTGGTGCCGCCGCGCGGAGATGGTGTGGCGCCCCCTCGTGGTGGATTTGTGGCGCCACCTCCCGGCGGTGAGGGGTCGGGTTCCCACAGCGGAGCCGTGATCAGTGCGAGCCTTGGACTCCAAGGTGTCGATCGGACGGCGCTGCCGGTCGTGGCTGTGCGCCTCCGTGGTCCAGACGGCAAAGTGGTCGTCACTAACGGATTTTTGGACCAGGGCTCCTCGGGATCTTTCCTAACTGACGGACTTGTTTCCTTGTTGGGACTCCAGACCGAGGCGACGAGTGTTGTGCTCGAGACGGTGGGGAGCGGGAAGAGGCGGATTCAGACGTGCCTCGCGTCGGGCGTGCAGGTGGCCGATGCGAGAGGGGGAGCTTTCCATGCTCTGCCGCCTCTGATGACCGTTCCGTCTATGCCGGTGACGCAGGAGGACAGGTGTCCGAGGAGTGAGCTGAGGGCAGCCGCTCATCTCGCCGATGTCGCGCTGACAGAGGTGGACACGCCTGTGGGGATCCTGATTGGGTCGAACTGTGCCGAACTGCTTCTTGCCAGGGAGGTCCGGGCTCCGCCTGAGGGCCAGGCGGGGTTGTGTGCCATCCGTACCGTGTTGGGGTGGTATGTGTTCGGACGTGTCCCTGGGACAGCAGTCTCGAGGGGCAGGCTGACTGTCAACTTCCTGAGGGTCGAGAGGGCGACCGATTCTGATGATGGGGTTACCCAGAGTGTCCGTGATCACTGCTCGGAGGGCTGTCAGTTTCGAGCCATGTACGAGCGTGACTTTGGTGACCTGTCTGATGACCGTGAGTGTTTTTCCCTTGAGGTAAGCGAGTGGTCATACGTGCCGACGGACGCAAACCCAGCGGATGTGGGTTCTCGGGGCTGTGCACCGACCGACTTTGGACCCTGGTTGAGTGGGCCCGAGTTTCTCGCGGGGGACGTCGACTGCTGGCCGGTGGAGCCTGCTGTTCCGTCCGCCCTGCCGGCGAGTGAGGTGAAGTCTGTGCCGGTCGCCCTGACAGCGGTCGGAGCTGATTCGGCTCAGCCGTGTGACGTGCTGATTCAGCATTTTTCTTCCTATTTTAGACTTAAGCGAGCGGTGGCTTGGTACCGTCGGTTCATCGATGTTCTTCGGAGCGGTGAGTTCCGTAGATGGTGCTTGGCGAGACGGCGAGGGCTGCGGCGCCGGGAAGTGTCCGTCCGGTCTTCCCTGACTGTGTCAGACCTACGCGGCGCCGAGCTGGCGATCTTGCGCCGAGTCCAGCGAGATCTGCCAGAGTACCCGAGTGGTGCGTGTGACGATGGTCCAATCAGCGTCAGGCGGAACAGTCCGCTGGCGAAGCTACGCCCTATACTGAGTGATGGTCTGTTGTTGGTGGGCGGTAGGCTAGAGCGGTCTGACTGTATCTCCGTGAGTGCCAAGCACCCGGTGATCCTGCCCAGGCGGCATCATGTGACTAGGTTAGTGATAAGGGAGGCTCACGCTGAGGTGGGTCACGAGGGCAGACTCCATACCTTCTGGAGGCTGCGTGAGAGGTTTTGGGTTCTGGGTGCCGGACCGGAGGTCCGGAGGCTGATCCGAAACTGTGTCGTGTGTCGGAAAGTCAATGCCCGTCCTCAGCGGCAGCTGATGGCAGACCTGCCGGAGGAGCGCGTGTCCGGTGACACGCCAGCGTTCTCTTCCGTCTTGTTAGATGTATTTGGTCCGATTTTAGTTAAGGCTGGACGGGGGGAGAAGAAAAGGTACGGTCTGATGTGTATCTGTTCACCATCCGAAGAAGACAAGGAAAGGTGTACCATGGCATGAAAGGCTTCGTGAAAGACTCATCGTCATATTTCATTTGTGACAGATTGGCACGCCTCTTGCATTTAACCCTTCACCCAAATAGCTGAAAAGCGTACTTCAGCAACGTATTATGGTAATCTTTATAGCCGCGCTGGTCTCAACGAATACTAGAGTGACTCGTAAACTCGATATATGACTGTGAGGTCCATACGATGAGCACTTTTGTCTTAGTGCCGCTATCAACGTTTTCCTTTTACGGTTCGGAATGTCTCGCTCCATCAAAAGAATGGCGGGTAAATATGCGCCTTATGCTTATCAACCGCTGTGAGAAAGATTTCATCCATGGAGATCGACGATTCGGCATGCAAGGGTTCCAATGAGCCAAATGCAATGGCTAAATTCATAGTCATAGGCACACTAATTATACAAACGTAGTTATAATTTTGCGTAAGCACAATGCCAGAACTAAAAGTGCAAAGGCACCTAAGGCTTGTGTCTTGTGATGTCACTTTTCGACGATATCCGAAGTCCTACCATTCAATGTCATCTTATCATATGTTATTCTGTGCGTAAAAAAACTACACTGATACACTGATAAAGTCCAAAACCACTCATGTTTTAGGACTAACAAAAAAATCAGTTTTCCTAAGAAGTGGTTTGTACACCCTGTTTAAAATGGCTAACATGTCATGTGACTGAAAATCGGTGATTTAGATGACAAACACAATCAGTAAGTAAAAATTAACGCCTGAAACACAAGCGGCAGTGATAAAAACGTCTTTTCCGTGTTCTAGCAAAACAATGAGGGATTGTCACATCACTAATCCAGGCGATGAAAAGCGGTTTATAGCACCCTCTCTACCAACAAGCTTATCGTCACCACTATCGGCTTCTAAACACAGCTCTCCTAGAGCAAACACACTCAGCTGTGGGTCGGAGAGGAGCAGCCATATCTCAGAATCATGCCACCCGCATAGGTTACCGACTAAAGAGACTGGCGTGACCGACTGCTATCTCCCAAAGTTCAGTCTGCCTGTGCATTTGAGTCATGTGTGCTGTGCGTGCCAGGTAGATACGCCAGCGTTATCCACACTTCTTGCTTACAGGAAATGATCCTGGCTAATTATTAAATTATTGTGGATGGTTGGACGGTCTTTCAGGAAGCCAAGAGCAGCATTACGGGCGATTGCATCAGCACTCGCCATCTCTAGCTTTGCACAGCCATCGAAAAATGGGGACGGTCCCTGTGCCAGCTCCTTTGGATGCAACAAAAGCACTTCCACCTTGCCAAGTCTCGCGACAAAAGCAAGTGACTTCTTTCATCCCATTCCTCCATGACCACCTTTGCTCCACAAATATCCACGGCAGAATTATTGGACTTGTCAAATCCCTCTACACCTCAGTTCTTCACCAAGCCACCCTCCCTCCCCAGTCAGCGCCTGTCCAGCTCTCCCCGCGGCGCTGCCCACTTACGGTGATGTCGCGGAGAAGGGTGACCAGACGTCCGACACGCTGAGTAGCGGGATGGTCAGCTTGGGCATACGGATCTGTCGTCCGCGCCGGGTCTGTACAGTGACCATGTGCCGGTTATGGATGGCGTCCCAGGCGGGCCGGTCGGGCCAGGCCGGGCCGCGGTCACCCTGCCAGATGTGCGGCGACACGATGCGCAGCGGCCGCGACGGCAGCTGGTGGTGCTGATCCAGCTGGTGCTGCAGCTGCAGCTGCTCCAGCTCCACGCCCCGCTGCAGCGGCAGCGACAGCTTCCCGCGCCCCTCGGCCGGCCGGCCCGACCCCGAGGAGCCGTTCTCGGGCGGCGGCATCAGCGCGGGCTGCGAGCCGCCGCCCGAGGACAGCTGGCGCTCCAGAGAGGAGGCGCTCGAGCTGGACATGGTGCTCGACACGCTGTGGTGCTGCACCACACCGCTAAAGTGCTGCTCAGCGAGATGGCTGGCGGCCTCCTCTGACACGTGGCGGCTGAGCGGCGGCGGCGCTCCTGCCAGCTGCTGCATGCGTGCCGCCCGCAGCTGCTCGCGCTGCGCGTGCTCGCGCAGCCGCTGGATGGTGTGCCGCGCGCGCGGAGACGCCAGCGGGTGACTGCTGTCCTGATCCAGCAACGACGGGCTGGAGGTGGAACGCAGCTTCGGCGGCCACTCCATGCGGCTGGAGATTACTCACACAAGAAACCGCTGTTCTCCACTCACTACAACACGTCCACAACTCAGGTTCACTGGCGCACCGTCCGCCTCGGCGCTGCGTCACAATAAGTCCCGTCCTCTGCGCTTCTGGGGCTCCCCGACACCTCTCGCCGGTTCGGCTCTCAAACGGCTCACTCGGCGCTCACTGGCCGTCCGTCGGCACCGACGACTCACTTCTCGAGGCGTATTTTTATCGCGGCACGTGCGTATCGGCCCGCGGTACACGGGGAGCGGGTGCGGCGCGCGCGACGGCAGCGAACCTCGGCGCTTGTCTGAGCCGGCGCGGCCGACAGCGAGCCCCGACCGAGCGCTCCGCCAGGCGGCGCTAGCAGCGGCGCACACGACGGCAGGCCAAACGGTACGGGGGACAGGCGAGCATTTCCGCATGCATATGGGCCGGGCGCTGAAGATGGAGGGGGAACAGAGCGACCGAAGTTCCGATACAAGGCGGGCTTGTAGAGAGGAAGAAAAAGAAGTTGCATGAGGTTCCAGGGTTCATCCCAGTCAGTTGTTTACCGTTGAAATGTTGTTGGGTAAAATGGGCAATATTCACCCGACTACTGAACCAAAGCTCACTGAGGTAGCGTTACAAACTCATGGACCTGACACTGGCATGGGCTGAGCAGACCCATAAGAAACTCCGAGCCCCACAGCGCGTGCCGCAGCTACCACCAGCTACCCTTCGGCCTTCCCCTTCCTGTGGGAATTCACAGCTGCTCCGCCCGCGAGTGAACACGTCAGAAAAAAAACTGTGCAGGTAGCACCAGCCATCCTTTGGTGACACGGCGACTCGGGCTAGACGCTATTGATCGCGGAGAGTTGTCCTCACTTCATCCCCAGAGGCTGTCGGAATAACAGCTGCAGATAGCTGGCCCGTCGAAATTCAATCTGCACAAAAATCAGATGATAAAGCTCTCAGGGAAACGGACAGAACTCCCAGCACGGTGCCTGCGGGGACTGCCAGGCACCGGCACAGTTCTTCCCCGCTGAGCAATGTGAAAGAAGAAGAAAACAATGCCATGGATGTGACAATATCACAAAACTTTGATGCATAAGGTCAGCTGACGACGGTAATTTACCGCTGCCATCGGCCAACGTATAGATCCTCGCCCGCGTCAATGAATATTTCAGAGACTCATAGAGTTCTTACCCGGAAGCAGACGATACAGCAGCATGTTCGACTCTGCCCCGCCGCCGCAGAACGTACCTTCTGAGCTGAATACCCCGAGGACATCGATTCCACTGAAACTGATGGAGCAATATCGCATGCCAGTGGGTACCGGAAGACACAAAGCGATTGGATTCGATAAGTAACAAATGAAGGCGGTGTTTGCGGCTTGACCTTTTATTAGGAAATTGCATGTGAATTGATTTGGCTTCATTTTTATTCAGCATAACCAATAAATGTAAGGGTATATAGTTACTGTATTGTAAAGAAGCAAATGCATAGCAATTGAACAAAATATTCTGCGCTTATTCTGCCGGGTTGCCAGAGTGGAATTCTCAGTTCCAGCGAAAACTACTACCTATCTTCTTTCAGAGAAGGCCGTTATCCTAAAAACGCACTCTTCCTGAGATTCGAGGAATTCAAGTTCCTTTGATTAAGCATCCCGAGGTCGTAAAACTAGAATGCCGTCCTGCATTTAGGTGAATAGGTTTCGCCGAACCAGCAGCAGGTCTAGTGGGAGCTCATATGTCTGAACTCGGACCACCGCTGGCAGCTGAAGGCTGAACTCACCCAATGAGGACATGTATTTTATATCCGTATTTCCTGAAGGAGAGTTTATCTAATGAACACAGCGATTTTAACCCGCGCCCGGCTGGAGGTCCTGGATTTCCACGCCCTGCTGGGGGGGGGGAGGTGTTTGAACACCCCCCCCCCCTTGTAACTCGGCTCCTGGGCCACGTAGCGATACGCGGAAGGCGGCGTTCGAAAGAGCGTAAAAAATAATGACAAAATCACTTCGGTCAACTTTTTGGTCAGGTCGAAGGTCAGGTCACCAGAGGTCATTGAAGGCAAAATTTCGCCGATTTCCAGGTCGAATGTCGAAAATTTCCAAGAAGCCAACGCATAACTCGGGAACCAATAGAGCCACAGCGCCGCGGAAAAGCGCATTCGATAGCCCTATTAACGCCCCTTCTGAATAATCCTCTCAGATTTGACCTAACGTCAACGGTTTTGCCTGCAGGGGGCAAAAACTGCAAAAATAGCCGATTTTTTCGGAAACAGTTTTTCTGCAATAACTTTTGACCCAAGCCTTGTACGAGCCTACTTTTACCGGCATCGTGTTCCTCTCGTCAAGACGCATCGAATGAACTATAACTTGACCTTGAAAGGTCAACTTAAAAATTTGACCTCAGGTCAAGGTCATGACCTGACCGGAAAGGGTCATGTTGCATATCAGTCGATCCGTATCGTCGAGGTGAACACATATAAGGCGTTTTCATCGCTCTAGCATGCCTCTATCAAAAGTTATTTGCGAAAAACTGTTAGATACCATTCGTGACCTAAGATGACCTCAGGGCACAAACAAGGGTCACGGACACCATTTTCATGTTCAGTGTGTCTAAACCACTTGTAATTCGCTGTTTGGGAGTGTTCATAATGTCTTTCGTCCAAAAGAGGCGCATTTCAATTTTCTCCCATTGACTTATAATGGGGAGGTCGCAAAATTGACCTGACCTTAGGTCATCGATATCAAAATTCTGAGATATACATTTTGTACATGCTATTGCTCTTAGCAATCGCTGAAAGTTTCAAAGCGATCGGTCACTCGAAGTAGCTATGACAGACATTGAAACTTTTTATGAGGTGAGGTCACTTCAAGTGACCTGGTGACCTGACCTTGAATGACCTTGGTCTGAAATTTTCACAACATGTGTAGAATTGATGTATGATAAGGTGTACCAAAAACGGCTCTCTCCGCTCCGTTTGTAACAAAAGGCACTTGTCTGAATCCTCCACCGTCGCCCCGTGTCATTTCGCCCACCTGTTGTTGAACTGTTCACTGCAGCAGGTGTCACCACCAGTCCGTGTCATGCGTCAATGTGTCACCGTTAGTCGGTGTCATGTGTCAATGTATCACAGAGGGCGGATATGTCGCAGCTGACGAACACGACAGACGGAGCTATTTTGTTTTCATTGAAACAGTTTCGAGCATCCAGTCCCGGCAGCTCAGTTGCGGAACAGGATGGTCCACAGACACGTTACTGAGTAAAGACGATCCCAAGGATTCAGAATTCCCGGAAATGCACGCGGCCCGACCGCCTGGCTATTAGCCTGAGGCGATTCGCCCGTCAGGCCACCCGACAAGCTGATTGCTTATGCATTCAATGCGGATCTGCGAGGATTGGGAACCAGGGCTCCACAGCTGGGCCGGCATCCTCTCAGCATGGGACAGTGCCCGTACTCCGTTAACCCGCGCCGTGCTGGGGGGGGGCGTTTTTACGCCCCCCCCCCTCAGGTTTTTCGCGAATATCTCAAAAACGGCGGCGCGCAGCGCCGCCGTTTTTGGTACACGTGTTCCTACATCATTTCCGCACATGTTGTGAAAATTTCAGACCTAGGCCGTTCAAGGTCAGGTCACCAGGTCACGTCAAGTGACCTTACCTCAGAAAAAGTTCAAAGGCTCGCTATAGCTACACCGACTGAACGATCACTTTGAAACTTTCAGCGATTGATATGAGTAACAGTATGTATAAAATGTATATCTCGGATTTTTGATATCTGTGACCTAAGGTCAGGTCAATTTTGCGACCTCTCCATTACCTATAAGTCAATGGGAGAAAATTGAAATGCGCCTCTTTTGGACGAATATCGTTCAAAACGCTCTCAAACATCGGTTCATAGGTAAACATGACACACTGAATAGGAAAAATGCACCTGTGACCCCTCTGTGTGCCCCTGAGGTCATCTCAGGTCATGAACGGTCGCCAGCAGTTTTTTGGCTATAACTTTTGATAGAGACGTGCTAGAGCGGTGAAAACACGTCAGATGTGTTCAGCTCGACGATACGGATCGACTGATATGCAACATGACCCTTTTCGGTCAGGTCATGACCTTGACCTGAGGTCAAATTTTCAAAATGACCTTTCAAGGTCAACGAATAGTTCATTCGACGCGTCTCGACGAGAGGAACACGATGCTGGCAAAAGTAATGTCATGGCGCTTATGAGTCAAAAGTTATTGACGAAAAAACGTTTTTCGTAAAAACGGCTATTTTTGGAGTTTTTGCCCTCTGGAGGCTAAACCGTTGACCTGAGGTCAAATCTGAGAACATTAATCAGAAAGGTCTGTAAAAGGGCTATCGAATGCGCTTTTCCGCGGCGCTGTAGCTCTATCGGTTCCCGAGATAGCCGTTGGCAGTTTCCAAAATGTTGAAATAGTCAACATTTTACCTTTGGTGACCTCTGGTGACCTGACCTTTGACCTGACCCAAAAAATGACCTAAGTGTTTTCGTCTTTATTTTTGACGCTCTTTCGATTGCCGCTTACCGCGTGTCGCTACGTGGCCCAGGAGCCGAGTTAGACGGGGGGGGCGTGAAAACGCCCCCCCCCCCCCCCCAGCACTCGGCGGAAAGTTCAGGCCACCAGCACGGCGCGGGTTAACCCGCGCGGGACTGGGGTCTCCAGCCGAACGCACGGGGCTGGGGGGGGGGGGGGTAAATTTTACCCCCCCTGTTATCTTCCGAGCTAATGGTCCGATTTGGAAAATTCAAGCGCCAATCGAAAGATCTCATCACGAACAACTAAAAACATGTAATTAATTTAAAGTTTGAGGTCAAGGTCAAGGTCAGGTCAAGGGTACAAATTGCAAGTTTCTACAGTATCGGCCTTGCACCGTAGTTGCCGAAGAATGGAGTCATGGACTGAGACTGATTGCCCAAAACGTGTTCTTAGACTACCAAGACAATATTCGTTGCATACAATATCATTCAGAGGTCAAGGTCAAGGTCAAGGTCAGGTCAGGTCAGGTCAGGTCACCAAAAACAAAATATAGAAAAGGACATGTGCGACACATGTTTTATGGGTCATTTTATTCATATAATTCAATAGGCACACTCAATAGGTGATATGGAGGACCACATCTGGATGAATTTCAGGTCGAGGTCAGGTCAAGGTCAGGTCAAGTGAGGTCAAATTTTGAAGTTGGTTGTTAAGGCCTAAAAAGGTATCTATCTGATGCAGTTTTCCACGGCGAATCGAATGGTGCTATTTTTGTTTCCGTATGAGGACTAAAACTTCCAAAAAAATATTTTTTTTTTCAAAAAATTTGTTTGTCGTGACGTCATAAAATTTGGAATAACTCCCACATTTTTGAACCGATTCTTCTAAAAATTGGTATGTAGGTACACATGGACCACTCCTCTGACATACATTCCGGGTTTTTCGGTACACGCAAAATTTTGGATTTTATAATTATTTTCCCAAGAAAGTCAGTTTTTTTTTAAGAAAAAAAATTGGGCCAAAATCAAAAATTTCAAAAAACCGAGATAGCAGTTTGATAGACAAAGAAGAATCACGTATAACCTTTTTGTTTCGTCTTGATTTCCCTTAAAAATGAAGATGCTAGCGGCGTTTGAAATTTTGCCGTTTTTGAGGCGAAAATGGCGAACATGACGTCACTAAAACGTCATTTTTTCAAAAACTTTCCGAATGATTTCGCTCACATTTTTTGGGAACGTGTCAAATTGATGTAAGAAAAGGTACTGAAAGTTTGGCGGCGCTACGCGCCGCCGTTTTTGAGATATTGCAAAAATTCGCGAGGGGGGCCCCAGCCCCGCGCGGGTTAATAAAGGAATCCAATAGAATCGCAGCGGTGGGATTCATGCTGCCTTTAGCGAGTGGCGGGTGCACTGCTTATGCGATGAAGGCGGACAGTTTCAGTGGAATGGGTACAATGATACTGAATGCGCGATGTATGTATGTGTGTAATATTCCATTAATCAATGCGTCTATAGTATAATGTGCAAGTTATCAGCACTCATTTTCAAGATATGTTATAGATAATTGAGTTTGGGATCTCCCAGCAATCCAATGCCCACAGAACAAGAGTCATATTTCATTCCTGACAGATTCACTTAACTTATTATTGAAGCAAGCGCCAATGCTATGATGGCGTCATTTATCAAAGGGATTTTCAGTCGCCGCCGCGCATAAAATATTTTAGGTGAATCCAGCTGGTGCCACTCCTTCATAAGACAGCTTAAATTTCCCTCTTCAATGGAGTGTTCGTTTTAATAAAAATGCGTGAGAACAAAGATCGCCAGGTTTGCCTGTATAATGGATTCCGTTTAATTAGATATGCTGGCATTGCGTAATCAATTCAAATGTGGACTATTGCGGGAAAAGATGGGGAAAAGGAACACGTGCTCGCCTTGAGTCATTCAACGGATTTATCTGCATATCATTAGTACGTAATACGGCACATTGTACTATTATCCTGGTGAACATAGTTGTGTAGATATGCTTATTCCTCAACTCTCGTAGAGCACAGCATTATCTTCAAAAATGAACACTGTTCATTATCGTTTAAGTGTCGGCCTGATTGAATCATCCGGTATCAACATTACTGATAACCGGAACGCTCGATGATCGAACGCAATTACTGGTCTATGTCGCCGACCAGAAAAACATCTCACCGACACATTCCGTCGTCTCAGTGCCGTCTTTCACGAGCCAACGTCAACAGTGCCCCTCCCCACCCCCCTCCCGGGCCGGGCCAAGTCACAGCGGTGATACCCTGGGGCGCCCGAGCCCGCATTCTTGGCTCACACCAGCCGCCCGAGGGCCCTCCGTCACCGGTGACGTCACAGTCCGACACCCAGTGACGTCACTCTGTCTGACTCACGGCCAGCGAGGGTGATGGTATTTGACCCACGGCTTCGCCGCCTCACTGCAGCGCTGACAGCCTGATTATCCAAAGCTTTCAGACCGGTGAAGACAGGCTGGCTGACAGGCTGATAATCTAAAGCTCCTAGACTGGCGATTGTTGAAGTTAGCGTAGAAGCAGCAGACAACTGACGAAGGAGAATTACCAGACGTGAAATCAGCGATGCTCCACATCAGCTGATGACAGTTCAGGAATTACTTTACGGCATGTTACGTTCCAGTCCAGTGAAAGACGTTCAGCGGACGATAAAATGGGTCACTGCAGACTGCAGTGCCGAGGCCTACCTGCAGCCGATGCCAGAGAATTGGTCACGTGACCGGCTCAATCATGTGACTAGGTTGATCACGTGACAATGACGAAGAACCCAGTGACCCCTGCAGTCGATCTGATCTGTTCGACTGGGCGCAGTAAAACTGATAAACGGAAATACGGCCAAACGAGCTAAGAGTAAAATCGTGTTAGTGATTGTTTTTACAGGAAACTGTGAAAACAGGAGTGAATGAATGGAGCCGACTTTTGTTTTGAAGCTGACCGAAATTGTCAAACTATTAGTCTTAATGCCAGCGTTTAGCAACAAGAGCGGTAAAGAGCTACACAGGGATGTCCCATGTTCGACAGATACACAAGGCTGACCGTAGCATAAGGTTGTAGCTATAAACCAATAATAAGGTGTGTATCTGTCATGGCAGCACCTACTGTATAAACGAGATTCACTGAAGACTGGGTGGTGATAATTGAACAGCCTAATACCAGAATGTAACGGCCATAGAGCTGAGCCACCATAAACACCCCATAAGTAATCGGCGACCGGGTTCAACATGCCTGGAAGTCAATGACATGACGATGACCGGAACCAGACATCCCGGTTCAGGTCAGCATTCACAGCAGCCACAGCCTTTATTGGGAAATGCTACTTCATTGCCTGTGACACAGTCGTCCGGACCAGGGAGAGCACTCGAAGTGTGGCAGAGGACGAAGTGTCGTGTCACGGTTCGGTGCCAGCTTCCTCCCACACTCTGCCCTCCCGCGGTCCCGTCCTCTGCCAAAGACCGGGCTGGAGCTGGACGGCGGCCATGGCAGAGGACGGGGCGGAGGAAAATAAAAGAAACAACAGGCTCTTTCCTTAGTCAGGAAGGGACTTTGGTCGTAATAGGTACGAATCCCTACGTAGTTCAGGTTTGTTGCATATGACTGCAATATTTAAAAACTTCATTTGCATCCACATGGTAACACAGGTAGATCGGGCTTCGCTAAAATTGTTAAGCTCAGGTAGGTACATTATTTCACAAATAAACATGGCCTATGGAGAAGCATCGGTAGATTTTTTTGTATTATGTTTCGACATGGAGAGAGCAAACAGAGAGCAAAATAAGCTTGCGACTTCCGAATCTCAGGCCTGCTCATTTTCTCTCATTTGTACAATTTATGAGGTGATGATGTTGAAACTCTGACTTGGCGATGTTAGTTTCACGCTGTGACTGTCGTCTGCAAAATGAACAATTTAAATTTCAGCAGTTCTGGCATGGAAGACTGACTCATATGAAGCCAGGCAGCTCCTGATTAGCCAGCGGCCTAGAAATAGTGTTGAAGCTCATTATGAAAACTAACGGCCAGCAAAATTCACATAAACCTGACCTTACCAAGTAACTCATCGTTTTCCACGGCTTGAATTATAGTGCAGGTGCATTGCAATGCCACCCACCGAGCACCCTAATTCAATATACCATGCTGAGCACTTGCAACCCTATGAAGTGTTGTTTGTTTTGATATGTTGGGTTCGGAATTTTCGGTCTTATGCCAGCCTTTTCAGTTCAGGAGACGAAAAGGATAGGGTCGATAGGGTCGATAGATGAGAGCGGGTTGTTTGGCTGGGTTGATGTACTGACCCACTAATATGTTCAGACGGCGAGCCGGCAGGGGTATATTCCTCTCGGCTCTGTCCTTTACTCCATGGAGGGTGACCGGCTGCCCAAAGATGACAGCAGCGCTGGACGGGAAGGACAGGCTGATTCGATGATGGAGAGGATGAATGTCCCATGAAATAGGTACTGGCCACGGCCCTCAATAAGCCACATAAATCCTTTTCTTTTTGCCATGTGTTGCACATTGTAATGCGTGCCATATGCAGCACCCCTTCAGCACCTGGCAGGAATTCTGACCCACATTTGTCTTTGGTGAACAGCGTTGCAAAATCGACACGGCTGATGCAAACGACGGTGCACCATCCCGACTACCCCGACACCTAGCAGGCAGAGTACTAACTACAGGTTATACCGATTCCCGCCAGAGGCGCTGCTCAGCCGGTCAGTGCTGCCACCTGACGGTGAATTCTGATCAGCTGATGGAGGCGGTAGGACGGTACATACATACTACATGCATACCGCACCACGGTGACTGACCCGTGACAGTCAGCCGTAAGACCGCGAACCATGACCGGCCGTCAGCCGCGCTCAGTGCTTCGGATGCTGATAGCTTACAGCCTCACCGCATTGACTGACGGCGTCATGGTCCACTGGCTGACAGACCGCACGGCTGTCGAAAGAACAGCTCGAGGAGGAGCTCGCTCATCGCTGCAGCCTGCATGTGGCCTGTCGCAGGGCTGAAGCTCATTATTGCTTGATTCGCAAGCATTCAATGGCAAGGAAACAATTGACGACAATGTTTTCCTTTATTTCTTTTATTTGTTTTTCTTTATCTCATCTGTTTTAGCATGTCATCAATCAATCTTCTCACATTTATGTCCGACCACGCGTTACCTGCATAATGCTTCATATCTATCTCCTCTTCATCCCCACATGCAGCATTAACTACCATGACATATCATCGTTCATACGATCTATCGATTCCCAGAAGTGTGGAAGGAAGAAGATGAGCCCGAGCGAGCGAGGTGATGTCCCCTCAGCGCACAAGGTCAAGGGCAGGTCAGATACGGACTCCATTATCACCACTCACCGCAGTAGATATCGATCCGGAGAGCGACTCTTTGACCGCCAGTTGCTACTCGCCGCCGTTTTAATTACTAGCCGGTTGCACCTGGCCCTTGGCTATAAAGACCAGCCATGCTATCCGCGGAGGGTTGTTTATGTTGCGATGACGGGCAATGGGCCATTCTGAGGGCTGATGATACCAGCAACATCGTGCCGAATCGCCGCCTGGTCGGAAGTCTCCCCAAATTGCGACCAGCAAGGGCTCCAGATAGTCACTAAATTGGTAGTCCGACCGTCTGTGTGTGAGGCTTGGCACGGATCCAAACCAATTTCCAGACTTTTTCTGAACTGGAAATGACCGAGGAATTAAATGGGCTTGAAAGTTGATGGAATTTCGAGTTCGCGGAAGCTGGGATGATCAATATTTAACTTTTATGTGATTCTGGAATTACCGCATCTCATCTTCTCTGTCATTTTCATCTTATTGAAATCTTTTGCGGAAGTCAATTTACAGGGTGGGGCAGAAAGATTTACCTGTTTGTTTTCAGCCCATAACTCAAAAAGTTTTGGACGGATTTTAGTGAAATTTGGCATGCGGCTTCCCAACTGACTCGTGTATAATTGTTATGATCGTTTTTAATTTCGTCATGGTTGTTGATGAGTTATGACGGAGATTACAAAAAGAGCCCAAATTGCGGCGCCGATGCAGGCTGGCCACAGCGTCCGAAGCGTTCCAAAACAGCTCGGTGTTGCCATAAAAACTGTTAACAATCTAATGAATTGCCTTAAAGGGACAAGTACAGTGTCGACGAAGACCATCCCAGGCAGAACAAGACATGTCCGCACCAAAGAGCTGGTTGATATCGTGCACAAGATGGTGTCTCGAAATCCTTGGCGAAACATGCGCAAACTGGCAAAGGACCTCGATTTTTCGCCCAAAACGATCAGGAGAATCATAAACGACGATTTGGGCCTTGAGTCATACACGATGCAACGTTGACACCTAATTTCGGCGGCATCCAAGGAGAAGCGGTTTCACATGGCCCAAAATATTTTGGAGCAAATCAGAAGCGCCGGTAGCAGGGTCTTCCTCTGATCTGATTTTAAAAATCCACGGTTGAGCCCCAGATGAGCTCTCAAGGTGACATATCTTGGCAGATGGTACATCCAGCATTGATCCTGCTATCCAGGCCAGTTTTGGTCGCCACAACCCTGCAGGTGTCATGGTTTGAGCTGCCGTCGCATCCGACGGCTCAAAAGGACCCTTGATCTTCATCGAGGCGGGTGTGAAAGTCAGTTCACACGTTTATGTCCATCTGCTGGAGGAACATGCTCTGCCTTGGATCACTCAGTCGTTCCGAGACGGATACGTCGTCGTCCAGGACGTTGCGTCGTCTCAGACGGCCACCTTCACTCAACAGTGGTGCAAGACCCACATGCCTGAATTCTGGGACAAGGACATGTGGCCACCATCAAGTCCAGACCCGAACCCGATGGACTTCACCACCTGAGCCATCCTGGAGAGGGAGATGTGTGCAACACCACACAGCAGCATCGCCGCTCTGAAGCTGGCCCTCGAGACGGCATGGTCGAATTTCGACGAGGACACCGTGCGGCGCTCGCGCCTCTCCGCAGGGAAAGGTTTCGGGGCAGGGGTGAAGACCAAAGGTGGTCAAATTGGTTCATAGCGCCGTTGCTGAGATGTGTACATGCTACTGAATACGTGTACCAAAAATCATTTGAATATCTTCGTTCTGGACCGAAATATTTTCAAAAATCAAGAGGTAAATCTTTCTGCCCCACCCTGTAGTGACAAATGATCTCAGTGACCTTCGAATAATACAGCGTGAGACCAAACCTCCCCCGATTTACAAGACACCATCGCTGCACCATACTCCGCTACCTTACACTGTAGCGGATACCAGACCACCCGTTCATGGCCACTACTGAATCACTCCTGGCTGATCACTGTTTATTTATACAACGTAAACATCTAGCCTCAATCACCAGACTATTACACGTCCGGGCGTGGATTTGACC
>NW_024883890.1:0-36214 GCF_019059575.1 Amphibalanus amphitrite
CCTTTTAGCTCCTGTGACGTCATCTTTGACCTGACCTGAAAATGACCTCAGTAAAAATTATAGACCTTATCCGTGTGTACCCTTTGCCGTTTACCGCTTGTCGCTATCTTGCTTTATTCTCGAGATCTCGCTGTCGCTCCCGCTCGTAATAATGGACAGGTCATAAAAATGACCTGACCTGAGGTCAACGCAGGGCGATAACCACTTTTTTATTATCGCATATGAATGACAATTGATAAGGCTTTAATCGTCATCAGACAAAATTAAAACTTTCAGTGGGGAAAATATCAAGGTCACTCTTCGAAAAATAGGACAAAAGGTCACGTGATCAAAATTTTCAAAAATTGAAAATCCGAGATAGCCAAAATGTTTGTTGGTTGATTGTGTGTTGAACCATATAAAGTTTTTATCGTAAAATACCAATAGTTTCTGAGTTATAGGCCGCCAAACATAGGGCCGCAGCGCGAACTCCAGGAATTGCCCGAGGCTATATCTCGGAAACCGTTGTTCGAAGAAAAAAATCCTTGCCACAGCTGGCTTCCCCGCCCATCACAACCCCTTACACCAGTTTTCAACGAAGAATAAAATATGAGGGTGCAAATTTAATTTTTTATTTGTCGATTTGTCGTGGAACGCCCCCTCTATAGTATTCAGAGCATTGTGCTGGATTTTCACGGGTCCGACCAACACGCCACTCGCAATGAAGTGGGAGAGACCATGCCACTCACGTTGAGGTAGGGGAAGATGAGCGTCTCCTTGATCTTCTCCCAGATGATGCGGGTCATCTCGTCACCGTCCAGCTCCACCACCGGGTTGACGACATCGATCCGCTTCTTGGAGGCATCTGGAGCACAGAGAAGCGGGACGAGCGGTTAGTGATAGGGTCACAGACGCGGGAAGAGGGCAGTGGCGGCTGGGTCTGGTTAGCGGTTGCACAAAGCGCTGCGGCGGAGGCGCCTGGCAGAGTGGATGAGGTGACTGAAGACAGGCATCAGAGCTCTGCTGAGAAATGTCGGTTGGTCTGTCAAGTAGAGCAACTGATAAAAAATGGAGAATGAAGCATTGGACGATAATAGCTGAGGGATAGCTCATCATTCACCTAGCTTCGATTTAGCGGAGAGCAAGGCCTTTCACTGCCGAACACATCAAAACAACATCAGAAGAACGCCGACGGGAGTCGAATTTCTACGCACCCTGTATTTCCTCCTTCCGGAGTGACCTTTGCCCTTCCCACTCACCCCTCCCCTCCCTCTCCTCCAGTGACATATTACTCCGCTGCCGTCTGGCGAAACCGCAAACACCCGCCCCAGGCCTAAAAACACCCGCAGGACGCGACTGTCGGCCGTAAAAACGTGCGACACGAAAACGGAGCACCGAGACCTAGGGGAGAGTGGGGCAAAGCGGCCACCCGGGGCAAAGCGGCCATCCATCGTTTTAGCCCTCCACAGCTGGCGTCAGTTCCAATTTATTATTTCCAATTATACTTCTCTTTGCGGTCGTTCGAATGAGCCAGACCGGGGTTTCAGGCCCATCGCCATTGTTCTGTGAAACACGGAAAAGCATTTCTTGCCAGGTTACCAATTATGTCTACAATTTTTAAATGCTATTTTATTCCATAACCGTTTGGAATTTTTATAAGCGTTTTTGTCCATGCATTGCGTGGTTATCGTACATGCCTTCTACCAATTTTAATGCTTTCTACCCCACTAATAGCTGAGCTGGAATATTTTTGTCTCGGACGGTATGCGCGGGGCAAAGCGGCCGGGGCAAAGTGGCCAGCCCCCAATTGGCCATAAGTTGTTTCCATCTGGATAAAAACATTATTTATATTCAAATGTGTCGTCATGCATTCATCTTGGCCACTTTTCGGTTACATGAGTTACCAAATTATGCAATTAAATGTTTTTTCCAAGAAAATTCTTTCTTTGTTTAGCAATAGGTGGGAAGATAACAAAGTAAACATCCATCTTCCCTTAAACCTTGTCACCATCAAATACCCTAGTCGTGCATGAGGCAACTATTCTGTTTCTCATATCGGGACTTGAGAAGTCGCCAGTGGCCGCTTTGCCTCAGGGATGGGGCAAAGTGGCCAATATGCTATAGGTTTAAAGTTTTGTCAATATCTCCCATATGTGAACGCCTTTGGAAATGAAACGCAGTTGGAATAAAAGACAATTTAATAGGGATCACATTGGTATAGAAAGAATCTTTCCAAGTTTAAAAATCAAGCGTCGGCATCGTTAGAAACGTTAGGGTGGCCGCTTTGCCCCACTCTCCCCTACAAGAGCCGCCTTAGAAAAACAGCCGGGTATGTGCCCCTATCGGCCTGTCACGTGGCATGAGATGATATGGAATGATCGCCTGGATTTCTGGAACCAATAGAAGTAGCTGGAGAAACGTGGAAACCATTGCAAGTGTCCAACGCGTCCAAGAGGCCCAAAGCTGGTAGACAGATATCAGCTAGTCTGTAGAAAGAAATACCAGACCGGTTTCATGCTAGGTAACCGGTTTCTGTTAGGTAGCTTGAGCTATCGGAATTCGGAAGTGCTGCAAAACGTTTACAATTAATTGGAACAGGTAACAAAGAGATGACAGCATTGACCCATTCTAAAGCAACAACAACAGATAAAGGTTTAAGGGTTCACAAGCATCGTTTCCTTACAACGGGTGAAGCTGAGCGTCCGCCACGCCCCCTCGCCCGCCCCGCCCCTCCCATCCTGCCGCATCACTCTGCAAAGGCCAAGTTCAGGCGCACCACACACACGGCGCCGGCCGGCTGCGGCGGCGGCGTGCGACCTTGGGTCTGAGGGCGGCGACCCGGCCGTCCAGTCCGTCTCAGCCGGCGTCCGCTGCAACTCCGCCGGCCTGCGTCGGTGGCGCAACAGCGAGCGGGCGGCGGCAGGGGAGAACGCGCAGGGCAGGGGAGGGCAGGGGACCGGCGCCGATCGATATCTCTAGTCCCGAGCGACGTGGAACCGCCACGCCAGCGTACGCGGGCGGAAGCTAGCGTAAGCGGATTTTAGTGGCAGCTGCGTGGACGTAAAACTTCGTCTAACGGCCGTTGCAACGCCAGACGCACACCCACAGACCACAGTGAAGCTTAGCGTTGAATGGGGTAATAAGAGGGAAAGTTGTACGCGTTTCTGGTGTGAGTGCGCCATGATCGTCAGCTCATGTGTTCTTAAGTAACGTGAATGACATACTTGTCCTTAACATGGTTGCAGCACACCATTTAAAGTGTTACAAACAATGCCAAGCTATTTGAAATTCAGACGAGCGACTAGACTATCCGGTCACCAGATAGGTTAACTTCTTCTACTGCATACATACTGCATACATACTGTGTATAAAAAGGTCGCTAAGAAAAGCATACACAAAAAGCGGCCACAAAAAACGTTCACCAAGGCGGATTTCGAGCTGCTCCGCCCTGCGGTGACAGTTGGTCGTTCGTTATCGGCCGTCCATCTGACCGCTGATGAAGTCCCATGACAGGTAGAAAAGGAGCTGCCAAGACCCGGCCAGACAGCGAGACATTGGACGGTAATGACCCGGAGCGACCACGTCACTTACGGCTTAGGTATGGGTAACACTTATGGTCAGAGTACAATAACGCGATACAGCTATACTATTGGCCATTTGGTTTTGACGGTAATTACAGTTACAAGCCCATCTCAACAATACCATAATAGCCGTTTTGGTACTACGGATAGCGGATAGCTCATCACATAATGCCACCACCGCGACCACTTTCGGTATCGAATATCGATCGGATGTCAACTGTCGCGTCGCCCCTTTGACACCCAGCAGGCAGCAGCTGTGGGACCACAGGGGACACCGCGCGCGCCGGCTGTGACCCGCTGAGAACCGCGAGCCCACCTGCGGTAACCAGCGAGCCAGGCGGACAACTGTGGCTAGTTGTATGATTGGGTCAAATAATGGAAAGCACCTGTAATAATGGATGATACTCTATCGATATGTCGAATGAAGTGGGTCGATGAGCGAGGCTTTATAGCTGGTAATAACCTACGCCTACAAATCCGCAGAAGGATTATAATGGACCTTAGTACAGGCACGTGCCTAAGTATTCTAATCCGAGAAAACGGTCTGTTTCTCAAATGTATTATGTAGAGGTAAAATAATAAAATCGTAGAATATAAACAACAACTTTATCGTAGCAGTGTAGTGTCCGACCCACACGCGCTCCGACGGCCGGCGAGCGACCCCCGATACCGATACAGCGTATCAGCACACGGGGCCACACCCGTCTGGTCACTGTTTATTTAAAAGAGTTCAAACCATGTGTGTATGTGCGAGTGCCACTCCGGTGGAGCGTCGGTCATCCAGAGCTGTGTGCATGAGCCCGGCAGCCTGCGCTCGCTGAAAATTCGCGCCAGTGTAAGTTGGGGGCCGGAGGAGGTTAAATACTTTTTGAATATTGTGTCCGACCGAGGATTAGGGTTGACGGTTATTACTCTTGACTGAGAGCAGATAGAAACACCTGGAGTGGTCCGGGAATACCAGTCACTAGAACCTTTTCCGTAGTTGAAACAATGTTCCTTCGGTTCCAGAATTCAAATGATAGATTCCTTCGAATCGAAACGTCTAAGCCGGGCCCAGTCGTAGTCGTGAGGACCACCGGACAGCGACACGCCAAACTTCGGCCGACCGCCGACAGCATTCATCCATCCATGCAAACGGAGCAGTGACCAGCCGCCAAACCCTTCCCGAAGCCAAACAACCATGGCCCAATGGAAAATGTCGTCCCCTCACCAGCAGCAGGCCGTGAGCGGCCCCGCAGGGAGCCGAGACCCGAGCGGCGAGCACGCAGCCAGGCACACGGCGATTGCATCAGCCGGATTCTGAGCGACCGGAGACCCATGGCGGGGTATGTGGGGATGGGTGACGGTGGGGGAGGGAGGGACAGGGGTCGGAGGGGATAGGGAGGTAAGTGTGAAATGGGCGGAACAGCAGCTACCTCAGGGGAGCTCCCGGCGGCTACCAGGGAGGGGTGGGTGTTTGTCACGTCAGGGCGACTTCCAGGGCCTCGTTTCATAAAGCGAGTCCGTAACTTACGCCGGTTTTTGGTCTTGTGTTGCAATTGCATGTGAAGCGATGACGATAGTTTGAATCGTTGAATTTATTTATCTTGCAAGCAAAAACAGAAGGGAGAAGGGGAAATAAACTTATCGCTTCACATGCGCTTGCAATACAAGCCCAAAAACTGGCGTAAGTTACGGACTCACTTTATGAAACGAGGCCCCTGGACACGGTCGTATCAGCTGAGACAGCCGTGACGCCGTCCCAAGACAGGGATACAGGGGTGCTGAGGGGCGCAGAGGGGCGCCGAAGGGTCCAGAAGGGTTCAGAGGGGTGCTGAGGGGTGTCCACCGACCAGCACAGTCGCCGGATGGAGCCGCCGCCAACATAAACGGTCACCCGGCGCCCTGCAGTTGGCACGGACACAGTCCGGCAGAAGTGGGGTCTCCGGCCGAACTCAGCCGCCGGGGGAGAAACGAGCTGCCGTGGAGATTGGATTTGGGAAAGGTTCCCACTTTGGAGTTTCAGCATCGCATTTTTGCTGATTCTTCTATAAATTGCGCCCCGAAAAATCCACGCAATCACAAAATGAGCGCCTCCCACCCCTGATTTGCAGGATAGCCGTTTGCTTGGGCGCTCGGCTTCGATCAGTTTCCCGAACTCACAGAATGACGCCTTCCGACTCGAGCGCTGGATCCACGAAACTAACCTTTATATTTATACCGTTCCACTCATATCCAAGCAGCCCGGACCTGAAGGCGGTCTCACGTGTCTGTCACACGCGACTGTCACGTTTTGGTTCGACCGTCACGCATTGCTGAGCCATGTTTTTTTTACAGTCACGTTCCCTCCGTCAAGGACGACGATCAGCGCATAATATAAATATCAGAGGCCGAAAATAAACGACGTCAGCGAGGAGAAATCCTGAGGTGACATCGGGGTGGAATTTAAACAAATAAAATAGACACCCCCTGGCAGACGACCAGCTGCCGCAGAGCGGTCTGAGGGCGCTAATAGCGAAAGTTTCTTCTGGTAACAACATACCACAAAGCAAAAGTGGATGGAGTAGACAAAAGTCAGTAGCTGCGATCCGTTGAAGATCAAATAACTTAGCACACGATTGAGATGTTTCGAGCATTTTCTGGGGCGTCTCTCTTGTTTTCAAGGGTTGGGGTGTGCTGAACAAAGTTTGGCGTGATTTGTTGTTCTGGGCCCAGTTTATATAGAGCCCCTTTGCTGCTAAGGGACACTTATTGGAAAGGGGGGCCCGATAGATGGGTTTATATAGCCACCCTTACACACCGGCACCAATGTTACCAAAAGCGTCCCTTTGTAAAAGTGACACTTCCCGACTGGTTTTTCTATATGAACTGAGCCCTGAACACCAGACCTCAGACAGGGTCGGGAGAGGGTTCCACTCGGTCCAGACCGCCGGCTATGAGAGAGCACCTTTCAGCCGTCCCATCTCCTTCGGCCGCTCGGAGGCGACGACCGCCATGACAGGGAGGTCGTCATATTTCCGCCGTTTTGGCGGGGCTGGTCGACCTCTGACGTCAGAGACACGGAGGCGCGTCTGCGCGGGGGGCGGGGCCGGGCGGGGAGGGGGCGGGGCGCGTCCCCGGTCACCTTGGCTGGTCGCGGATGACGCGCCCGCCCCGCGCCGGCAGCGGAGGTGTGTCGACCTGCGCTGGACGCCGACCGAACGATAACAGAGGCCACTCACACGCGTGCCTCGGACTGACACGTGACCGCGGCGGCCGCCGGGCGGCGCGGCCGGCGCGGGACGTGGAGGGGGCGTGTTTACCTCTCAGGCAGGGGGGTTCGCTCCCGTGCCTTCAGCATTACGAAAAATGGAAACAACCCGTGAGCAGCATCAGCTGCTCACGTATATGTTCAAGGAAAACAACATGTAATGGACTGCTGACGACGGCCCTCTCCACCAATCGGCGCTCGGCATCTCGAGCGCTGATTGGCTGGTAGCAAACGCGTCATATGTGGGTCTCATTTTTTTGCGATCAGTGAACGCGTTATTTAATACACAGTGGCCTATGGAGGATGGCACGCGGAACTGAAGGTCAGTGTTATATTGCTTCGTACATGCGAATGGGGGTATTTGAGTGGCATTTGACACCATTTTCGAAATCTACAGTGAATTTCTGATCGACTCATGTATATATTTTTATGAATTTGATAGTATTAGTGCTACATAGTCGGTGTTTTATGTTGGTGTTGTTTCTCTCGACCCTTGTCTTGGACTTTTATCATATCTTTTCTCGAAAATGCTTGCCATAACTAAGTCTAAACTGTATCTGTATAAGAGATAATTTGTGTTGAATATGAGGAGAAAGTAGTTATGACCATTCTGCCCATCAAACTGCCAGAAGGTGTTCTTGTAAGGTGATTGAAACTTCAGTACGGGTTGCAGATGTGGGTTTGACATTAGCATTGTTGTTGTAACCCCACTTACTCTAGTAAAATGGAAACATGGGGTTATGTACCCACTATTGCACAGCCTGGTATCAAGCTGGTTGATATGTGGAGGATAATGAAAGCATAAAAGAATAGGAGCGTTGCGTCTTGTGACTTATGTCAACTCATTTTAAATCAAATGATTGTGATTGTAACTTTTACTTCAATTAATTATTGTTGCTAGTTTTGACCTTTTTAATCATCAAGTTTTATGTGTACCAATTTCATATGCTTGTGTAATGTCTGTGCGGCTTTGTGCAGTGTGCGTGTCTTGAAACAAACCAATTTATTTTGTACCTTTTTGTACTTCAACAAATGTATGTCAAGAGACAAAAATGTCATGTCTATTATCATTGACACTACTACAGCTAACTTTGCCTATATTCTTATCTTTCAGAGGCATTCAATTCAATCTGCTTTCCAGTGCAGTACCTAGGAGGCTGCAACTGAAACTCGCACAAAGGCAATCAAGTGTCACTTCATCAGCCTACAGTAACAGCCCATCTGTAATCAAGATATGGATGAAGTGGCAACTGGCATAGAAGAACAACCAATTCAAACAAGAAAAGATTGTATTTTGTTTTGGACTATTTTTAAGCATAACAGAACACTACACTTGCTGCTTTTTATGTTTGCCCTGTGTGCAGTTTTGAATAATTTAACTATGAAATGCTTTTGCCCACTATTCTCTTTAGATAACCTTCCTTTGTAATGCATTTTGAGCTTACATGCATGATGTAGGCATATTTCCCTTGGCTTCATAAAACTACTTGCAAGCTTTTGTCATGGACATTGGTGCTAATATGATGCTTCAAATGTGTCCAGTAGTTGGTGAAGGGAGAAGAGAAGTAGGACAGCTGATAGCTATTACCAAAAATATGTGCTTGTCTGCACTTCGGGCTGTTCCATCATATGCAACCTCTTTTTACCTCCTTGAGTTAAAAACACCTCATCTTTTATTTCTTTCCTGTGTGCCCATTGTTTCCGTGGTGCTATAAATGTCAAGCTTGAAGTTGGTATCTAAGTGAGCAGAATGTGCATTATTTCAGTCCGTCTTGAATCATTCGTCTTGAATTATATCCCTAACTGACATCCTGTTATTTGTCCTGCAATGTATGTGCCTGTGTCCGTCCTTACCTCCGGCTTTAGCCTCAAACCAGCCCTGCCGAGCTCTGTCGCCGGCGCGGTGTGTCGCAACGTGCTGTTTCTCCACTTCAGCCGACAGCTGCTAGGAATCGTCCTGTGCCATGCGCCATGCGACACAGCAATTGTAAGCTTCAGGTCACATTCGGACTGATTGGCTCCGCGTATGTGCATCCGGCCGGGTGCTAGTCGATATCAGGGACGGGGGTCGGACTGTTGTGGCGGCGTGCACTGTGGTGGTTGAAGTTGTTGTATTTCTGTCAGTGAAAAGCATTAATACATAACCGTGGCCGCAGCCTAATGTTATTGTGAATTTCAGAGGGAGTGGCCAGTCAGGAGGGCCCCATGTGGGTATGGATCCAGTGTCCAGTGGGATTGGCTAAGATTTCCGGCGATTGATAAACGCTTCTATGAAAGTAAACCTATTGAGTTATGAGGGGAGGTCACGTGACGGACCTGACCTTACTAAACTCTTGTGAAAACACGACACATACGAACGACAAGAAACCGACAGCTCTTCTTTCTGCCAAGTGTCATCTTTGTGTGAAGGATTTCTTGGCACTGAGTGTTCAGAAATTGCATTGTTTTTGGACTGTGCAGAGGCTCACGAGCGACAACATAGGTCAACAACCTGACGTACCTTAAACATGCGACCTGTACCAGAAGATCCAGCTTGATCAAAAGATTGGACGAGTCAAATTTCAGCTCTTTAGCTTAAAAGAATTTTGAGCTATCTTAAAAAACCGTCAGTGTGGCACCATATCGCCTCCCCGCGCGGTCGGAAATAAAAGTTCGCCGGCTCTAACTAAACAAATAGGCGTCGCATCGCAAATTCATTGACGGCGTTCGAAGCGTCGTTCAATTTACTTTCGAAACATATCCTAACATTAACATTTAACTGCCTAGCGCAATCTCCAACAAGCAAAAGTTCCGTGCACTCATCCTCATACAGTGTTAGCGGCCGCCGGCCGCCGGCCGCTGACCCACATTCGCGTCATCAGGGAATGCTGCAACTAATTTATTGTTTCCAACTTTTTTCCCGGAGCGTTCTACCTGGTTTATATAGCCTTGCTCTCAGGGCACAGATAGGGTCAAAGAACCGTGACACGCCTCACGGGGCGTTTAAACGATGCGCAACGGCCACATAAGTTCTGGGCGACCACGGTACGTCTAGAGTTCTGGGAGGGAGTTCGGCACAAATTTGGCCTCAGATCCTCAGATAGCCTCAGGCCATAGCCTCAGATATCCATCAAATTTTCCACCAGCCAGCGAAAGGTTGAATAGTACAGGGACGCCCTTGGCCTTCGAGGTTTCGTGCATCTTCGCGCCATATCCGTCCCACGTTCATGGAAAAATACTGACGGAACAAAGGTCGTTATCGGAAGTACGATAAGGTAAGATTTCCTGCTGAAAGGAGTCCGTGACGTGGCGATGAACTGAACCTCCGTGCACGAGCCGAGCCCTGTGAAAACAGCTCTCACTTCATCTGCACCGCCACCATGACAGAGCAATGAGCATCACAATATGGACATGATTTCGGTCGAATATGCATAAATGGCCTTGGAATATGCGAAGCTTGAAACAACACCGTGCCGTGAGCGTCCTCACTCGCCTCACCCCTCCTAAAACCATGGGGAGCTTGACCTATTGGGGGCGGTGTGAATCATGCCAGAATGAACAAAAAAGGCACACAAAAACACACATAAAATAGCAGCATTTTGATAAAAACGAAAGCGAAGCAGATTTTGACACTTTGACTTGTCACCTAACAATCGTCACCTATGTTATTCAAGGTCACGTAGCGATAAATCGCAGGCTTATTAGGGGTATTAGGTACTTACAATTGCGCCGAGAAGCAACGCTGACGGGGGCCGCAAACTTTGCTTGCTGGCCAAGAACGCCAACGGCGCAGCGCGAAACCTTAGTAAGCACTCCAGCCATCTTCCAGATCCAAGATTTGCGTGACCGTCCGAACCGGCCCCGACCCCAGCCTCAAAAACAGACACAGCCCGCGCGAACCAAGGCGCGAACCCGGCGCGCTGGAGAGGGGGCGTGGCTCCATGTGGAGCCGGTAATGCCGGTCTCTGATTGGACGGCATTTCTACGTAAACTAGTAGAACAAGTTTACTTACTTATACTTTTATTTTTGTTTACTGTTTCCCTAACTTTTCCTGTTTGTGTCATTTTTTCGTGTTTTGTGTACATCTAATTCATATATATTGTACTTTACAGTGAAACAAGAAGAATCATTGCTATACTGATAGGCGTTGAGCTTCTACGCTCTGGCGCAGAGTAGTTTAAGATACCGAAAAACTAGACCAATGAAAAGCAGGCTGACACACATCGCCAATGAAATACTAGGTATCAAGATATCAACCGACTCTACTGGAAACAGAATCTAAGGAAAAACAAATCTTTTCCACACATTCGTTTGGGAAGCCGAGGGGAAGGGACTGTAACAGCCGTGCGGCTGTCCTCTCGGTGAGTTTTTCAGCATTTTGCATGAAATAAGCCGTCTCCTTGAATGCGATTTGTGTTCCTTTAAATGTTACCAAAATTACGATCAACTATTGTACTTGATGTACTTGATGTGCAGGTAAACAGGACTAATAAGCCCTGTTGGTCCTGCTCTTGACATTATAAGTGAACCCAACTGGTCCACTCTCGTGCCATAACTATTGACTTGACATTAAAGGGACCCTCCCACCTTCAAAAAAGTTAATGAATTGACATGAAAGTGATGTCACTCGGTTCAGAAAGAGCAAAAACGAATATCTACCAAATTTCATCGAAAAATATTCACCGGTTTTCAAGATATTAGACTTTTACTTTTGTTTACTTTTTGGGATCTCAGCTGTTCCTAGCGACTTGATTTGAAAGTGCGGCATTTGTTACGCGCAAAGCAGCATATACCACCGCGTGCTACAAAACGTTTTAGTCAAACATTTAACGGACGTTCGAAAGCCTGATGACGTCATCAGATTCCCGTAATGGTTAAGAGATAGGGACCACGCTGGTCCCACCCTGCAAGTAAAGGGAAGAAATTTCTTGAACACCATAAAGCTGCGGGGGTTGCGACCAGGATAAATGGTGGTTTCTGAGCCTGGCCGCAAACTTGGCTATCTCAACTCAAAACTAATGTTGAGGTGGGAGGGTCCCTTTAAGAAAATATCCATGGGTATTTCTCTGGTAAAGAAAATAACACATTTGTTTCATATGTCAAGAGAATATGCTAAGGAAATTTGTCTATTTTTTGTGTCATATGAATTGCATGGCTATTTTTTGTGTTAATGCATGAAATGATGTATCCAGATATGCAACAATAGCAAACTGCAGCAATAAACTGCAGCAATAGTACCAATTCACTTATTTGTTTTAAGCTATGTCAACCACAAATGGCAGAGATCACTGATATTTTAAGTTGTTATGTCAGATGCTATTTTGTTTGCACAGGCCTGGACCTCTCAAGTGTTATCAGCTGATGCTGATGCTGCTTTATATCAACATTTGTCTGTTTTATTGCATAGTGATGCAGAAATTACATGTATCTCTAGACTGTTATGTAGACATGTATATTTTTATGGCTATTTTTGCCACTTGAAACTGCTCTTGTTGTCTCAAAATGCATGCAAGCTTACAGCTAATGTGTAGCATGCTACCTGCCTCATGAATTTGGAGGTCTTTGTCCTTCCACAAGTTTGGATTGGTCCTGATTGTCTGTTATAACTCAAGATGGCTAGCATCTACCTACATGGTTTTGTTATGTACAAATCTGAACATCTTCAGTGGCTATCTCTAGCCTGCAGCACTGAACTCTGATGAGCTATCAAAAATACACGTAGGTAATAGTGTGAAAGGGCTTGAAGGAAAATGCACTTCCCCCCCCCCCCCCCCCATTCTTGGAAACATGAGACAGAGAACCTTTCATCCTTTCCTTTTTCTTTAATATGTGAGATATGTTATGGAGCCTAACAAATATCCTAAATAAAGATATATGTTTGTAATGGTTACCTATGTGATGTGCCCTCAGCATGCAATATTATGCATGATCCCTACTGCAAGGAAAGGCACAAGAGAAAGACTGGTGCGGTAGTGATCGGTACTTGTAGTTCCCTTTTCTTGCGATAGGTGTCGCCACCTGCCGGTCCGACATTCCTGCGCAGTGCGCCCTGGACGGGTGCCAACCTCGGGCGGCAGTCAGCAGCGGTCCATGGTTACGCCCACGGCGGCGGGACCGGCTTAACCCGCGCCCCGTAGGGGGGGGGGCCGAAACGGCCCCCCCCTGTCCTTTTCGGTCGATATCTCCTAAACGGCTGGAGATATCGCCACCAAACTTTTAGGACCCCTCCGGGCATCAATTTTACACATTGTGACCAAAAATTTTTCCAGAGGGTATGATAGGTTGGCCACAAATGACGTCAGAGTGACGTCATGTTCTGTCATTTTCGACCGAAAAAAGACCTTCGCGAGAAGACCTGTCAGGACTACAGCTTTGAAGATACAGAAAAATGATCAAGACATAAAAGGTGTAGAATTGACAGGGCTACAAAACTGCTATCTCGAATTTTTGAAATTTTTGAGTTTTGACCCCCGAAAGTCAAAAAAACATTTTTTTGATATATTCGCCAAAAAATCCAAAAAGTTTTTTGAGTTTCGAAAAAACCGGAATATATGTGATAGTGCCTACCGTCTTCTATCTACATACCAAATTTCAGATCGATACCTCGTTTTTTGGCCAAGTTATAGCGAAAAAACTGTTCAAAAATGATGACGTCAAATTTTCAAACTCAATTTTTGGCAATTCTAGAACTCGTAGAGCAAAACGAAGACCACCATTAGACTCCCCGTGACGAGCTGCATCGAATCGATACCCATTTTATGCAAAAATATCAACTTTGAAATTTGACCTAATTTGACCTGACCTTGACCTGACCTTCACAAAAACGTGACCTAGGCTGGCCCCAAAGGCTGCCTAACCCACATAATCGCATTTGTCATGTAAAATGGACCATAAAACATGTATCACACGACACATTCATATTGTGACCCCGGTGACCTGACCTCGTTGTGACCTGACCTGGCATCAGTGACCTCAGATAGCAAAGTATGTGTTTGGCGAACAATGTACCATCGATGGTTTTCAATAAATTACCAATTTACTCGCTTTCACAGCACATTTCTTGAATTGCCTGTGAACGGTGAAAATCTGACATTTGACCTGACCTGTGACGTCATCGGTTTGACCTAGGTCAATGAAATTTGGTCACAAGGTAGTTCCCGGGTGGGGCTATCGAACGCCGTTTGAATTTTGAAAATCGGCCGGTAACTTTCCGAGATCTTAGGGGGGGGGCCGAAACGGCCCCCCCCTACGGATGGTAGGGTCCGCCGGTAGCCCTACGGGGCGCGGGTTAAACCTGTCTGTGCGAGCGAGGTCTCTTGGAGCCTCAGAACAGCTTTCTTGTGACAGTTTTGTTCCACTCACTCCAGCCATGCGTAGCGTTCGCGTCAGATGATGCAGCGGCTGGGTTGTGATCGATCCACTTCCGGGTGCATTTCAGTAGATGCGCATATTTAGCTGCTCATTTAACTGCTGTTCCTGGGCGTTAAAGGCACTTGAAAAATAGCATAAGACCAGTGCATCAACATGATCAACTATGTAGTAAGCTGGTGGTTTTTGGTGCCGGTGAGCCGTCCCGTGTCGGTTTACAGAGCGCACAGCCGTCGGCCGTCGGCTGTCGGCGCGGCTGCTGACGCAACGCTGTGCGAGGGCAGAGTTTGTTCTAACGGGATCGGAGGCGGTGTCTGTTCCCCGCCTCCCCACCCTTCAGTCTGATACTCGCTGTACGAAATTGCGGGAGGAAGCATGTCGTGACGGAACAGGGGAAAACGTCCCTGCTTTTAGGTTAGGTTACGATGTTATAGTAATTCTCAATTACTTGTCCTGGGAGGCGTTTTTCAAGTACAGCGCCAACTCTTCCTTAGCGAGGTGGTTCCGTCGAAGTCACGTTTTGGCCCATGTCTGCTCCGAAAGCGGCGCTGGGTGGTGTCCTCGACCTTTGGCGAGCTGCCGCGGACCCTGACGTCAGAGGAACCTCGTCAAAACCATGCGCACATAACTGACTGGCAGCCGGCCAGGCCGGCGGAGACGTGTTTTTGTCTGGGTTGTGGGAAAATCATACCGTCTTGGATCTTGAGAAATACTGTCTAAACGTGACTTTGACCTCAAGAATAATGAGTTATTAATGCGGCTCAAGCGGGCCTTTTTGTATTTTTTTTCTGCATTAGATACCTGACTCGATTAGACCTGTTGCAGGCTGCAGCCCAAATATACCTCTCATTGCCCTGTGTATCACCTGTCGCTGTCGGCCTGTGTATGACCTGTGGCACCCGGTTGTGCCCCCCCCCCCCCCACCGACGACAGGGTTCTCGGCGTCTGACCTGACCCCCTCCCCGTCCAGAGGGTGCTCGCCGTCTAACCTGTGACTCCCCCCCCCCCCCCGCGTCGACAGAATGGGCTCGCCGTCTGACCTGTGACCCCCTGTCGACAGTGTGCTCGCCGTCGGTCGCCATGGCGACGGTGTTGCGGCTGTCGGTGTCGACACTGAGCGCGGCTCGCAGCGGGCCCGGCCCGGCGCCGCTGCTCTGTGCCGTCCGCGGACTCCGCTCGCACGGCCCGCTCCGCTGCAAACCCACCGAGAAGGCCGCAGCCGAGGCGCCCAAAGGCGTGCCCTACAGCCGGCTGAGCATCGGTGTGCCCAAGGAGATCTGGCAGAATGAGCGCAGGTTCGTGCTGCGTGGGTTGGGTGGGGGGTTGGGAGATAAGTGCCTACAAAGGTTGTGGTAGTGTGCAATGCTCAGGATTATTCATCGATTGGCTAATGGTACAATCTTTTTACGGAAGACGATAGAAAATCGAAGGTTAATTGCAATAATGTTAAGATGTCCTGCGTTCGTTAGAAGGGTTCATTTCGACACTAATACTTTGTTATCGCGAGTGAGTGTTGTCCCTATCTCATTACCGACAATCCACGCCATCGCGTTCCTCCCTCCCTCGCTGACCTGTTGTGACCTCCACTGCCTCAGGGTGGCTCTGGCGCCGGTGGCGGTCACCGCCCTCACCAAGAAGGGCTTCACCGTACAAATACAGGAGAACGCCGGCGCAGAGGCCTCCTTCACTAACGACATGTTTGCAGAGGCCGGGGCCAAGATTGTTGGCAAGAAGGCCGCTTATGAATCCGGTGAGTCTAGTCGCGAGTCAATCTGGACATGAAAAGCTCGCACCTAGACCACTAGTAAACTATAACTCGAATTGGAATAATCGCTCTAAAATGATAAGCTTACTGCTGAATTAAAATTTTGTCCCCACGATATAGCCTGACTTTTGCTGGTTGTTTTCAGACATTGTGTTCAAGGTCCGTCAGCCAGTACTGGAGGAGGTACCGAACTTCCGGGACCAGGGCACCCTGTACTCGTTCATTTACCCCGCCCAGAACAAAGAGGTGCTCGACAAACTGGCCGCCAAGAAGATGACCGTCTTCGGTGAGCTGAGATGGTGCTGCTGTGTGTCTTGATGTATGATGCATGTAGCCACTCTTGATATATATTGAGGCTGAGTGTGAAGCTGGAAGAGACATAGTTAATCTTTGCTGTACATTCATGCACCTCCAGACCATCACTATCTCGCGCCTGACGTCCGCTCCCTGCCCGCCCTCAGCGATGGACTGCGTGCCCCGTATCAGCCGCGCCCAGGTGTTTGACGCGCTCAGTTCGATGGCCAACATCGCCGGCTACCGGGCCGTGGTGGAGGCGGCGAACCACTTCCCGCGCTTCTTCACCGGACAGATCACCGCTGCCGGAAAGGTAACGGACGAACCGGGAAGGTGGGGGGGTCGGTGGAGGAAGACGGGGTGGGAGCGGGGCTGGTTGTGACGAACCAGCAGACTAGCGGGGTCTTCGCTGTATATACATTCTTCAATGCAGTGTGCTTCTGTGTGTGTGGCGTGTGTATAGTATGAAGCTATCCTACTTTTTTCGTATTTTAGTTTGCTGGTGTGACTAAGCTTTTTGCAGCGGGCTGTCAGTCGCTGTTTGCTCTGGAACCATTTTGAGACTTTTTATCTAAGTTCAGCTGCTAAACCCTTTTCAATATTGCCACTCTTTTTATTTTACATGGGACATATGTAGTAGTGCATGATTTGATAGCTAGTGTGTTGGTACCACTATTCAGTGTTCATAGCCCTTTTAACAATGCCCAAACACAACACTCTTCGCTGTGCCACTCGCTTGCCAGCTTCCCGGTCGCTAGTGCCTGCTTTGGGCCTCGCTAACCCCGGCGTACCGCTAACCCGGCCCCGCCGCTCTGCCCCCGCCGCTCTGCCTCTGCCCTCTAACTCACACCGCCGCCCGCTCTCAGCCGGCGCCGCCGTCCCCTCTGCGCAGGTGCCGCCGGCCAAGGTGCTAGTCATCGGAGGCGGCGTGGCCGGCCTGTCGGCCGTCGGCACGGCCAAAAACCTGGGCGCCATCGTGCGCGCCTTCGACACCCGCGCGGCCGTCAAGGAGCAGGTGGAGAGCTTCGGCGCCGAGTTCCTCACCGTCGACATCGAGGTCAGTGGTGAGAGTGAAGGGATGAGAGAGAGTAGGGAGAGGTTGTGATGGGTGGGAGCAGGTAAGGTAATGTTGGGGCTGCGTGTGGTCGATGAACAGCTTGTAAGCCCGCAGCCGTGCGTAAAATGCGTTCTCGTAGTGTACTTCTATAAGTGGCTTCTCCTCCGGTACATTGTTTGTCGTTGGTCTGAAGGTGGCAGCACCGTGTAGCTGCCGTGAGTTCTGACGTTTCTCTTTGAGCTGTTTTCCCATCCTCAGGAATTAAGTGATGGCGCAGGCATCTGGCTGTGGGTGCTGACGTTTCTGTTCTGTATTTCCCCGTCCTCAGGAGTCCGGTGACGGCGCGGGTGGCTGCTGACGCGTCTGTTCTGTATTTCCCCGTCCTCAGGAGTCCGGTGACGGCGCGGGCGGCTACGCCAAGGAGATGTCGAAGGAATTCATCGAGGCCGAGATGGCGCTGTTCGCCAAACAGTGCAAGGAGATCGACATCCTCATCTCGACGGCGCTCATTCCCGGCAAGCGCGCGCCCATCCTCATCAAAAAGGTAGACCGTCGCACGACGCGTTTGGACGATGGTCGGGCTTAGTGATACGATCGCCATAATCGTTTTAGCACATAAATCAGGTGTGAATGCATTCTTTTGAAGCTCGTTCTTTGTTTCTTACAAGTTACAACTGAGTGTGCCATTCTTTGTTTGTTCTTGTCTTCGCCTTCCCTCTCTTCTATCTATTCGCACAATTGTTTCCCGTCTGTAGGAGCACATTGAGTCGATGAAGCCCGGCTCTCCGGTTCTGACTCCCTCGTCTCCCCTCTGTAGGAGCACATTGAGTCGATGAAGCCCGGCTCGGTGGTGGTCGACCTGGCCGCCGAGGCCGGCGGGAACATCGAGACCACCAAGCCCGGAGAGATCTACACGTACAAGGGCGTGGTGCACGTGGGTGTCACCGACTTCCCGTCCCGCCTGCCGGCGCAGAGCTCCACTCTCTACGGCAACAACATCAGCAAGCTGCTCCTCTCCATGGGTGAGTGACGGGCGTACGGGTGATCGATGGGTGGTGGGTGGACTGCGGTGGGTGGGACCTAGTGGGCACAGAGCAATGGACTTGGCTGTGTGTAGGGCAAACCAGCTGGCTGGGGACTTCGTTTTTATGTGGCTGTGAACCGAAATTTAGTATATCAATCGTATTTTCTCTGGTAGTGTGTTGCTTGTTGTCAAGTATATATCCGTAACTTACGTTTACTTGACACTGACTCGATGGCTAGCTCTTCAACTTGCGTTGCCTGCCAGCTCGCAAAATGTCTTACGTTGATGGTGCTGACAAAACCAACGAAAATGACAGCGCATTTAACTTCAAGGAAAAATTCATCTGCCGTATAAACGACCACGAAAAAGCGTATCGAATCATACTGGAGAGCATTTGACCATCCATCAGAGGCCAGTGCGCTAACCCAGCCTCACTGTATCAATGCCAGGCCTCTCTGTATACGGTTCGCTGTAAATTGGATAAATAAACGTCCTGCCGGGCCGATGCCGAGTGCGGGGGGTGTGGTCCGCCGGCCAAGGGTACGGGAAACGGGTCACAGGGTTCTGGTCGGGTTCAGAGATATAGGCTGGAACGCTGTGAAGATCGCCGGCGTCAGGTAAAATAAAGGTGGATGGAAGTTGTTATGTATTGGGTTGAACACTTGTAAAAACGTCACTTAAAAAAGTATTTTAAACAGCAATAATTATGTGAGCAAATCATGCTGGGTTTAAAGAGTTATTCGGCATTACTTTTATTTTGTGGCAATGCGTTACAGGTCATGTGACATCGCATTATCATTCATTGTGCCTGACAATTCGATCACCGTAATCCACTGAGGCCTGTTCAGCGTAATTTCGATGGCGCCTCACCCTGAGCGCAACTGCAGTGCGTTCTAATTGTCGATGTTATTCCTCTCATTGGCTGTGAAAGGATAGTTCGCAAATCGCACCCAGTGCCGATATTATCCCTCTCAATGGCCGTGGAGGGACGGGGCTCTCTCCCATTACCGATATTATTCCTCCCATTGGCTGTGGAGGAGACCTTGGTCTGACGAGTTCCGGGAGCTGATCGGGAAGTCGCCACTGGAAGCCGGACACGGAACGGGCGGCGCCGGTTGCCACGGACGGCTGATCTGGGTTTCTCAGAATCCGGGTGGTTGCCGGGGTCAGACAGTCGCGCAGTCTTGGCTGAACCCCAGCGGCTTAATGCCGTGAAGTGATCGGATCTGGTATCGGCACACCATAATCCATCACGTCTCAATGTGGCGGTTAATTGGACTTCAGAACCACAACCCGAGACGTCATTACGATATTTCGATACTACAGTCATCACTCATCAGTCTTCCGACCCTCCTGTGATAGCGCTCTACCTTCTCGTTTTGTCCCTCTCACATTTCACCCCCTTTCTCTTTCTTTCCCCTCTCACCTCTCTCCCCTCTCCCCTCCCCCTGTAGGTGAGAAGGACCACTACAACCTGGACATGAACGACGAGGTGGTTCGCGGCTCCATCATCCTCAACCAGGGCGAGCTGATGTGGCCGCCGCCGCCGCCGCCGGAGCCGGCGCCCGGCGCCGCCGCCACCGCCGTCGGCCCGGCCAAGCCGGTCGAGGTGGCGCCCGCGCCCGAGCCCAACTACTTCATGATCACCATGAAGGACGCGCTGATGTACACGGGCGGCCTGGGCGGCCTGCTGGCGCTGGGCGTGGCCTCGCCGGGCCCGGCCTTCACCACGATGACGACCACGTTCTCGCTGGCCGGTATCGTGGGCTACCACACGGTGTGGTCGGTGACGCCGGCGCTGCACTCCCCGCTCATGTCCGTGACCAACGCCATCTCGGGCATCACGGCCGTCGGCGGCATGCTGCTGATGAACGGACAAATCTACCCCACCAACACCATCGAGGTGCGTGTTTGTTGAGGGGCGAGGAGGGGGGAGGGGCGGTGTCGATGCACAGCCAGTTTTGATGCATCGCGGGTTTGTTGTAATGAGTAAAGCATCGATGTGAAGTAAAAGGTAAGGTACCTATTAGTTGTATGGAAGCTGATCTTCTGTCTCAGTGACTGCTGATTGATTTACTATTCCCATCAGGGATGGATATTGCAAGGAATTTGACTGACAACAACTGGCCCGTGTTCGATACCCGCCTCATTGACACCCTTGTCTGACCCATTTTCAGACTCTGGGCGCGTCGGCCGCCTTCATCTCGTTCATCAACATCTTCGGCGGCTTCATCGTCACGCAGCGCATGTTGGACATGTTCAAGCGGCCGACGGACCCTCCCGAGTACAACTACCTGTACGCGGTGCCGGCGGCCGGCTTCCTGGGCGGCTACGGCGCCGCCGTCAGTCAGGGCTACCCGGAGATTCACCAGATGGCCTACCTGGCCGCCTCGCTCTGCTGCGTCGGAGCGCTCGGCGGACTGTCCACCCAGAAAACGGCCCGGCTCGGAAACGCCCTCGGCATGGTGCGTGTGGGGGAGGGGAGAGGGAAAGTCGACTTGAGTTGAAATGCATTGAGTATGGTGAACCGACGTCCCTGCCTCGCCTTCTAACTCAGATGGAGGAAAGCTTAGAAAATTTAGGGATTTTGTTTTTGATTGATTGTCTGCTCTCAGTCTCTCACAGAGATGTTGTTCAACGAATACTCATCGAGGCCGCCTGTCTGTCGGCCTATTGCCGACCGCCCATAACTCACCCCGACCCCACTCTGACTCCCTGCCTTCCCTCCCGGCGGTCAGATCGGCGTCTCTGGCGGCATCGCTGCCACCCTGGGCATCCTGCAGCCCACCACACCGGTCCTGACTCAGATGGCGCTAGTGGCCGGAGCCGGCGGCGCCATCGGCTCCACCATCGCCAAGCGCATCGAGATCACCGACCTGCCGCAGCTCGTGGCCGCCTTCCACAGGTCGGTCCGAGGGGGTAGTGGCGAGGGTAGAGGTAGTGCTGCGGGCCGGTCGGGTCAACGATGGATTTCGGGCAGTAGTGAATCGTTGCCGCTCACAATTGGTCAACAGATTTAGATGTTTAGTCGTTGTTTGAAAAAAAAAATTAGCCAATAGCAGATATTTGTTTGCCGAACTGGAAGTGTGTATCATTATTAACAGGATCGTTAACTTGTGGGTCAGTTGTTACATCGGTTTCCCTTTATTGTTGTCTGACATTTCAGTCTGTTTTACCCATCGTGACCTAACCTCACTTAACAGCCTGGCCGGTATGGCGGCCGTTCTGACCTGACCTGACCTCTGTTCCCCGCAGCTTGGTGGGTATGGCTGCCGTGCTGACCTGTTTCGCCACCTACCTGCACGACTTCCCCAACTTCGCTACTGACCCGGCGGCTAACGTCATCAAGACGGCTCTGTTCCTGGGCACCTACATCGGCGGCGTCACATTCACGTCAGTTAACTGGGGGGAGGGGTGGGGGGATACGGGGGCTAGGGGAGAGGTTTGAGCTCTGTTCCTGGGCACCTACATCGGCGGCGTCACATTCACGTTAGTTTGGCATGGGATGGAAGAGGGACGGGGATGGATCGGATGTCGGTGCATCTAGCGGGATTTTGTTTGGATTTAGTGTTGTGTCGTTTCTGTCATTCCGAGTCAACTCTTACTTACCTACTCTCACCAGTGGCGCCATCTCGACAGCATATTCAAACCGAAGGTGCCAGATAGACGCTACCTCGACTCCTATCTGTCTTCTCTAACTCGTTTCCCATTTTCCCTGTCACCCCCCGCAGCGGCTCGCTGGTGGCCTACGGCAAGCTGCAGGGTCTGCTGAACTCGGCGCCGCTGCTGCTGCCCGGCCGGCACGCGCTCAACGCCGGCCTGCTGGCGGCCAACGTGGGCGCCATGGGCCTGTTCTTCTATGACCCGTCGCTGACCACGGGCCTGACGTGTCTGGGCAGCACGGCGGCGCTCAGCGGCGTCATGGGCGTCACGCTCACCGCCGCCATCGGAGGTGAGCGCTGATTGAGGAGGATTGCTACCCGTGAGTAGCGGGTAATGCAACTCCAGTAGACATTCGCCTCATATTGTGACACTTCGTGACATACTGTGATTTGTGACAAGTAGGCATTGTACCTACGGCGGTTGATTACGAGCGAGCGAGCGCAGCGAGCGAAGTGAGTCTTTTCAATATAACGGAAAAATCTCAGTATGAGCGGCCCGGCCCGGCCCGGCCCGGCCCGGCCTGTAACGCTTTTGAGAGGCTTATATCTCAGCAACCGCTGGACCGATTGGCCTGCGGTCTTTTTTGCTGGGTAGCCCCATCCCTTCTACCCCGTAATTGACTACTTTTGATACATCTCACAGTGACCGTCGTCGCACGTGCCACGTGAAAAGTCAAGGGTGTTCAAGCTGTTTTGCAAAAGTAGTGATTTTGAGAGGCTCATATCTCAGCAGCCGCTTGGGCGATTGTCTTGCAGTAATTTTTGTAGGGTAGCTGCATCCCTTCTACCAAAGGTCGGATACTCTTGATCTATGTGAGTGACCCCCAGTGCACGTGCAAAATACAACAATAAGAGGTGCCAAATTTGTTCCCATTTCAATAACTCGGTAATTACTGGGGCGATTTCGCTGAAACCTGGCATACAGGTAGGCACCTACCAGGCAATGCATTCCCATGTGTTGCGGTTAGGGTGCTACTGCACGTGCGCACGTGCAGGGGGCGCTCCCATATCTCGAGAACGGCTGGGCCGATTGCGCTCAAATTTGGTACACGGTTGGGGACCAGTTAGTAGGGTGCCGTGCAAAAGTCAGTTTGGACCCCGTTTGCACGTGCGCACGTGCAGAATGCCGCTTCCAGATCTCAGGAACGGCTGGGCCGATTGCGTTCAAATTTGGCACACCGCTAGCGACCGGTTAGAAGATTGCTTTGCACAAGCCCGTTGAAAGTACCCTCTCGCCTTTCCGCACGTGCAGGGCTCACTATCTCGCTCGCTCGTTCTTCGCCCAAAAGGCGTTTTACTGGTTAGAAATTGTTTGAAAATCTTGACATCTAAAAATGCACTATAAAATGATGCGGCGAGACATCATGCACGGGTGAACCAGATCAGAAGGGCGGGGCAGCGGGTCTAGGTCGGGGCGGACGCATATCAGGGGCGCCGCCTGGCCGTTGACGCCGTTGTGGCCGTTCTCCTGCTTGGACCGCTTCGCCTCGTCGTCGAAGCGGTCAACGACGAGGCAAATGTCAGTAGGCATTTGCCTGGTCGCAGGTCTTAGTGCCTCTGTGGCCCGATATTAGATAGGAAATGACTGTAGCCCCCTCATGACCTCATTGTAACCCCCGTGACCTGACGTTTTTCGTCTCCTCAAAGCGTGGACAAGTCCTTAGGGATCACTATGTGGCTCTTGCAACCGGTCTGACCTTGAGTGACCTCTCGTGACCGTGTTTCCCCACCTCCTTCAGGTGCCGACATGCCCGTTGTAATTACGGGCTGAACTCTTACCCCGGTTGGGTGCTGTGACCTGTCTAACCCAGTGTTCCTTCCCCGCCCGTAGGTGCCGATATGCCCGTGGTGATCACTGTACTCAACTTGTACTCTGGCTGGGTGCTGTGACCTGTCTGACCCAGTGTTCCTTCCCCGCCCTTAGGTGCCGACATGCCCGTGGTAATCACGGTGCTCAACTCGTACTCTGGCTGGGCACTGTGCGCCGAGGGCTTCATGCTCAACAACAACCTGATGACGGTGGTGGGCGCGCTGATCGGATCCTCCGGAGCCATCCTCTCCTACATCATGTGCAAGGTGAGCTGCCGTCCTCTCCTACATCATGTGCAAGGTGAGCTGCCGTCCTATCCTACATCATGTGCAAGGTGGGAACGCAGTCGACGGCGGCAAGTCAGGAGTGGACAAATGAGTTGAACTAATGTGACCTTGAACCACGCGTATTTCGAAAATATGAACGATGTGTGATAAATATTCGTAATGTTTTTATTTCTATGACAATGCGGTTCTATGTTTTAAGCTGAATTTCTTATAATTTTCCTTTTTCTATTCCTGTCGATGCTGTGAGTTGGGGGTTTCTTTCTTCTGGTGAATGTCTAAATATTCGCTCTACAGCGTCTCATCAACATCTGGCGAACCCCTGTTGACGACAATGCTCATTTGACGCTCCATTCACCAGTATCTGACTGTGGCCCCTGACTCGTCTCCAGGCAATGAACCGCTCCCTCCCCAACGTCATCCTGGGTGGTTTCGGCACCTCGTCTACCGGCACCGGCAAGCCCAAGGAGATTACCGGCACCCACACAGAGGTTAACGTGGAGCAGACGGTCGAGGCTATCACCAACGCCAAGAACATCATCATCACACCCGGTGAGCCAGCGATTAATAGGGAAGGGGGCTCTCGAGCAGCTGTTTGTGTTAGACTGTCCGCAGTGATGAGAGGGAAGACGCATCCCTACTGTTAAAAAGGTGTCTTATAGTGAGACTTAGAGTGTTAACTGGCAGCTGGCAGCAGGCATTCATGTTGTTAACATGTTTTCATCATGTTGGTACATGACTAAGTTTCACATGTAAGTTTTGACTACTATAGGCTGGGTATTACAAAGTCTAATTCAATGCCTTTAGGAAGACTCCCACCTCTCTGCTTTATTGTTCCCCTAGTCAGTTTGGCGTTCAACCAATCACACAGCCCGTTCCAATTTGTGCCGTATCCGCTTACGGCCCCAACCCCGTCCGGCGCGAAACTTGCCCGATCGGAGAGCGATTGTATCCGATTAGGGTCCCACCACGTCCTGGTCCTTAGGACTAACTCTCCAACTCTGCTCAGTTTTGTGCTGATGAAGTGGAGGGCCGACTTTTGGTCCGAGTCTTCCCTGATTGATTTCCTGGCGGTGGTGTCGGTGATCGCGGTCGCCTCCCGCCCCTCTCGTCTCCCCCTCTGCCTCCTCTCGCCGTCCGAGGCGCCGTTCGCGTCTGTGTGTCGCAGTAAAAACAGGCGCCATTCGGCCGCGATGACCTGCCGTCACGCGATCGGCTCGTAGGGGGACCTGGGCTGGCGACTCGGGCCGATTTGGGCTATTTCGGGGCCACTCCGGAGAGCTCATTTCAATAGTCCAGTTGGACATAAATCAGGACCACCGACCGCCGCCACCGATCGGATCCCATTCTGATTGGGGCCTGGCCATTACGGGCCGCATTAGGAAAATGGGATTGAGACGTTTTAAAACTAACCACTGAAACGTTATACAGGAGGTTATGGCTATGCGGCCACGTGTTTTGTATTGAACTTTACCAGTCGTGTGGATTGTATCCCCTGTACGGTTTGTTCCGAGTCGTAGTCGGCGAACCGCCGCCCTTTTCTGGAGCGGTGTTTTGTGTCCCATTAATTACGGCGGTGATTAGATTGCGTCATCAGCCCAATTACGCGTCGCTAACGAACGGCGGGCTGGCGGACAAACAACACCCACTTCCGACTGTTGTGCGCGCCGGCGACTGGTTTCGGCTCCGGGCGGCGGGAACTTCACTGCTCACACCAGTTTTTACTGTGGCTCGGCCAGCGACGTGACCTAAACATAGGCCGAGCCTGAAACGGGGGCGGATCTGCCGTCGCGCCATTTAGCGGGCGTTTTTCGTTTGTAATGAAAGGGATTTGTCTGGCGTTATTCGGCGCGGGAATGAAATGGAGCCGACTTTCAAAGAGTGCTTGCATCCGGATCCGTGATATTTGCGGCTGAGTGTCGTTTGCAATTTACATCAAAAGAACATGCTTGCCAGTCGCCTTCATATTACCGTCAAATGGTTAGCTTGTGATGCTCATTGATCTAGTTACATTATAAGATCTCTATGGTTACATTGCCAGCTCTGATATCGAGCAATCCCATCGATTCGGCCGTCGAGAGTCGGGCTTTGAGGGTCTTTTGAATTACGTTGTTAATACGTCATAGAGCTATCGTATAAATCCTCTTCGGCTTATCAAATCCTCTCATTTTTCACTGTCGTCATTATAGTGGCTGGCAGTCGTCATATTTCAGCGGTGCTGATCCGTTCACCGAATTCAGCGGCCGAGCTCGAGCAGCCACTCGACCGAGTGCCGCCGCGGCTCTGGCCGACTAGTACTGGGGGCTGAGAGTTCACCAAGCTTTGTCGCCGAGTGTGCTCACCTGCACTGAGTGTTGTGTGTGCCCACAATGCCGGCTTTCTCCAGCGCCGCGACGGTGTACTCTGAACACCGACATTTCAATGACATGCGGTCTGACGATGCCCTGGCTCTGTGGTATCCGGTAGGGGGTAGGTGCTTCATTACAAAACCACTAATTACGCTACTGAGTGTACAGCTCAGTGTTTGTATGCTGAAGGAAACCCTGTCCCCTGTCCATAGGATATAGATATGGATATCCATTTTCATATGGGTATGGATATGGATAGCCGCACAGGATACGGACTGTGCAGTGTGCATGGCCGAGTGATGGGTGCTCTTTATTACGCCCCTGACACACCCCGACCCTCTACCCACAGGATACGGACTGTGCGTGGCCAAGGCCCAGTACCCGATCGCTGAGATGGTCTCTCTGCTGCAGAAGAAGGGCAAGAACGTGCGCTTCGGCATCCACCCCGTGGCAGGTGGGTCCGACTGACGCGCCGGCCTCGGGGACGCGGCTGTCACAGTGTCTGGTATGTCTGTTATGTGCCTGGCATCCATTGTCTGGTGGTATCTGACACACAGTGTATCGGAATGACTGTCATTGGGGTCCACGACCTGGGCTGTTTGCTACCCGATGCAATATTGTGCGGCATTGTGGTTTGCTGTAACTTTTGATGAGTTTTCTTGCACTCTCCGTCCGTGTGTTTTAACTCCACGATATCCCTACCCAGTTGCCGGTGCTTTAGCCCATAGTCTCCTCTGTGGTGTTTGTAAAAGAAAGAACGACCGGCGTTTCCCGAGAAGCCCTATCCGCTAAAAGGATTCGGCTCGTACATGTGCTTCAATTCGGTTGGTTTTATTTCTAACTCATAATCATCATTATGATTTATTTGCGTTTTTAATCAGCACGGTAGGGAAGTTTCGAATGAAGTTTGCTGTGCTTCTCGCCGAACAATAATGGCCTATGCATTCTTCTTTGTTCTAAAGCAACTCCCCACATTCTCATTAACTTTAAGTCAAATCTGGATCATCAAGTAGACTTTTAAGCGCAGATTGGCAGTGTATTACCGCACTAAGGCACCAACATCTGTTGTACCTCACCCTGAACAGTGAACGCATCGTTACACCGAGTATGCTTCAAGATATCTTTTTCCACGTTTTGATCTCCCAGCTCACCGGTCGATGAAGCGGAGCAGATCCGATAATCCAGTGCCAGTACGACAATATTATTTACATTTCATTACCATTTTTTTTTCATCTGATATCCCTCATTTCTGCGGCTGTTATCTCTGTGCGTCATCATGTTTGTCCGTCACAGACACTCGCCCCATAACGTCTCTTATACCTATCGTCATCGCCATCGTCCCCGCCGCCCCGTCCCCCGCCTCCAATCGGGCCTGTGTGTGACAGACCCCTGACAGGTCCTGTTCGGACATCTGAGGACGTCCCCACTCCCTCCTCTCCTCTCTCCCCCTCTGTCTGTACCCTGGGAGAGAGTGGCGGGCCGGCGCCGTTGTCGGCCGTGATTCGGACCATTCCCGGCGCCGCCCACTCTCTGCCGTCGTTGAGCCGCCCGCCCGCGGCTGAGTTGTGGGGCCATGGAAGACCCTCCGACCGGTTGCCAGGCGATAGCCAGATCGACTCCCATCTCGCAGATTGAAAAGCGCCGTTCGGCCGGCGCGCCTAGTGGCCCGGACATTTATCATGGCGCCGGGGACGGAGGCGCCCCGGTGGGGCCCGGGAAATTCGCCGCCCGATTCGGGCCCGATGACGAATGTTCGCCACGCTTTTTGTGGAGATGGCGCGTTTCTTCGGCAGTCGTAGTCGGCGGAAGAGAGCGATACTGGGAAGAAATTTATAGTGCTGCGGATACAAATTTAGGAGATTTATAAATTTTAGATGTGTCAGTGCTTTGTCGGTAAATTGCCTGAAGTTCCGGCTTCTTGTGAAAATACTGTGGACGTATTTCTCAGATGCAATTCGAGTAAAATAGTTTTGGCTAGCTGAATGTCTATACATGCTGCATCCAGACTGGCTTCTTTTTGACGTAATCTCGTTTGGAATGCTTTTTCAAGTTACTGAATGCTTTGAAGTTCATAAGTGTCGTGTACGGTGTGGGCGTGCCGCTAGTTTGCTGTCGGCCTGTTCAATGAACACATCCGACTTACCCGCCGACAGTTCTGGCGGTTTGTCAGCCGTGTCTGCCCAAGTTTGTGCGACCTGAATCCATCGGCCCGATGCCCTGACACTTTGTGGTCCTCCGATCGTGAAATTGGCCCGCCCGGAAGCGGCGAGATGGCTCGTCTCGGTCGTTTGTCGCTCATATCGGAAGGGTTAGCCAGCCGCGCGCCAACTTTGCGCTGTGGGTGGACCGCGGCCGTCCCCGTCTGGACCTTTCGAGCTCGTTAAGCGGTGCATTAGGGCGGTTTGTGGTAAGATGGGTGTGGGAGTGGTCTCGAGTGGGTTCTTGGTCGGGTGGGGAAACGTCCAAGAAAGACTCACTGTCTGGAACAAAGTCTGAGGAGTTTGTTAATGGTAGAGGTCGGCTCAGAGAGGGGTGGCTGGCGCTCCAGGTCGGAGGGAGGAAGGTGTGGCAAGGATTTGGGACCCACCACTCCTACATCCCTCCCCTGGCGGGTCACGACTTCAGGATCACTCGCTCCCACCCCGGCGGTCACCTGCCCCCCTCCCTGCGGTCCCTGCTCAGGATCATTCGCCCCCTCCCCGTCGGTCCCTGCTCAGGATCATTCCCCCCTCCCCGGCGGTCCCAGCTGTGGGTCACTGGCCCCCTCCCGTCGGTCCCTGCTCAGGGTCACTCGCCCCTCCCTGTCGGTCCCTGCTCTGGGTCACCCTCCCTCTCCCCGGCGGTCCCCTGCTCAGGATCATTGGCCCCCTCCCCGGCGGTCCTCTGCTCTGGGTCACTGGCCCCCCTCCCTGTCGGTCCCTGCTCTGGGTCACTCTCCCGATCCCGGCGGTCCCTGCTCAGGATCATTCGCCCCTCCCTGTCGGTCCCTGCTCAGGATCACTCTCCCCCTCCCTGTCGGCCCCTGCTCCGGGTCACTCTCCCCCTCCCGTCGGTCCCTGCTCTGGGTCACTGGCCCGTCGGCGGCTCGATCGGTCGGTCCGTCACGTCCGCCGGCCCGCCGGGATGGACGGCCGGCTCGGGTCGACTCCGCCGCCGCAGGGAGCCCGCTGACCTGGTGACCTTACCGACCGATGACACCCAGAGCGGCGACGGCCGACGTATGACCTCCCGGACCCCACAGCGGCGTCAGGTTACGACCTTCCCAGCTCCGACCCCTGGTATCGCCAGCTCGTTACGTCCGGGACTTCCTCCGGCCCACACCCGGAGTTATTTATTTACAGAGATATTTGACGAGAAATCTGCACCGTCACGTCAAACCATGCCTCCTAGGAATGCAACACCCTATGGACCTAAGCATGGAGCGTCAACCATTACTCTGAGCTCTAAAGCTGACCTCTCCTGCTCGCAACTACTTTCTCCCGACCCTATCACCTACTTCGCGCGATGCTTTATTCTGTTCCAGAGATCATGGCTAGTCGTATCTTTGTCGATGACCTATTCACTGTTCAGTGTTCCGCTCGTGTTCTATCCCTTGCCCCTCTTCTGCTGACCTCCCCACCCCGTCTAACCACCCCCCCCCCCTCCCCCGCCAGGCCGTATGCCCGGCCAGCTGAACGTGCTGCTGGCCGAGGCCGGCGTGCCCTACGACCAAGTGCTGGAGATGGACGAGATCAACGACGACTTCCCCGAGACGGACCTCACGCTGGTCATCGGCGCCAACGACACGGTCAACTCGGCCGCCGAGGACGACCCCAACAGCATCATCGCTGGCATGCCCGTGCTGCGCGTCTGGAAGTCGGACCAGGTCAGATGGACGGCGGGGGATAGAGGGTGGGTGGCTGGTGACAAGGGTAGTCGGTCGGTGGCTAGACTATGCGGGGACAGGAGCAGCGGTGAGGGCTTGCGGGTCTGCGGCCTGCGCTTAATGGAGCTAGTTTGGAGAACTGCAAGGAAGCAAACACTTTCGGTCAGGTCTGTGAACTAGTTATTTTAGTGTCTCATTAGATGCTTCTGTAATATTTCGATTGATCGATTTATCTGAATATCGAACTGAGATCATTTGGTTTACATTTGCTCATGCGTCGGGACACGTTTCTTTGAAGGGTAAATGTCATCGAATGCCGTCGGCTAAATGTCGGTGCACTCTGAACCCTGTCAAGTTCACGATTGAGTGCGCCGCTGAATTTATTGCTGTCATAATGTTGATTTACATTTGCGCCTCAAATACCACACCCAATCACGCCTTCAGGCTGGACCCAGTACTGGGAATTATTCGGCCTAACCCGCCGGATGTCGCGGGGATGACGCGGCTCGGATTTAGACGCCTCATTTTTACACAAAGCACACATTAGCGGGCCGTTTAGAGCCCGCCGGCGGCGCTGAAATCCCGCCATCCCTCAGCGGGTGTAGGACGCCAGCAGCAAATACTCGGGGCATTGTCGCCTCCCCCGGGTGGCCGTCTGTTCTGCGGGGAAATCTGCGCCGTCTGCGCCCGGTGCCCGGCTGCGTGACCTGAATACGTGCTCGGCCGGCCGGCCCGGGGACAGAGCAGGTCACCCAGACGGCCGGCGGAGGGCAGAGCGCAGTTCGGAGAACCCGAGGTGTCCGAGCCGCGGAATAGAATACCGGACACGGGTAATTGCGGGCCTGATGAGGGCTCCTGTTGGATGCGAGACTCCGCCAGAAGAAGACAGCTAGTCTTTTCCGACGGTCAGCGCGGGCAAAGGTCACGTCAGTCAACCTCGGCCTAACACAGTTGGCCGGCCAATTTACCCCGGCTGTTGTTACGTAATGCCGACCCTAACCTTTACGGAGGGTCTGGGTGGCCCTGCCTCCCCCGCCTCCCCTGCCTCCCCCGCCGGCCGGCCGCGACACCGGTGACACTGCGCACACAGCTTGTTATCGGCGTGCGTAGCGCGGATTACACGCGGGCACGCAGCGGGGCGCCGCCGTGTCAATTTGGTTATCATGCGCGGCGTGACATCAAAGTGGGTCATTGTTGGACCGGCGGCCTGCTGACCGCGCAGGAGGGGCTGAGTGGGGCAGAGAAGGGCTCTGCACAGCGCTGGACAGGGTGAAAAGGGAGGAAATTACGATGAATTAAAAAACCGAATGCTTATGAGACTTTTTTCACGGTTGTATTTACATAATTCACATAAAAACACCGGCAAAAATAAGCATGAAACGTTGTGCTCACCATCGGCGGCCCGCCTGGCCAGGCCGGGACGGTGCCGTCCACGGCCCTGGGGAGAGCTGGGGGATGCTTCCCCAGCCGGGGAGATCTGATGGCTACCTCCCCGGCGCTCCAGGCGGGCCGCCAGCCCCCGCCCGCACCGCCCGGCAAGCAACCCCGGGCGGTGCCCCCTGACCACCGACCGGGCGAGCGAAGCGTCAATCCGGAGGTCGGCGCTCCGCACGCCCGGCCGGCCGACCAGCCCCTCAATGCTTATGAGACGTATTGATGCATGCATTTACGTAGGAAACCATAACAAATGCGGAACCTTGCCTGCTTATCTTTCCGTACTGTACTTGTAAGCCTTTATTTATTCTGTAGTACACTTCGCAGCTCTTTCAGATTATACATTCGATCGTTTGTTTTAGATGTTTGCATATGTATGCAAGAGAAAAGAGGAATCACGCCATTGAAGTACAGAACGCCTCGACCGCTGGCCCCCAATGGTCTTAGAACCCTTTTGCCAACACCCCCTGACGCCCCTCTTCCCCCCCCCCTCAGGTTGTGGTGATGAAGCGCTCGCTGGGCGTGGGTTACGCGGCCGTCGATAACCCCATCTTCTACAACCCCAACACGTCCATGCTGCTCGGAGACGCCAAGAAAACGTGCGACGCGCTGCTGGCCGGCCTCAAGAACCACTACGAGTCCTAGGTGAGAGCAGCGGGAGGGGGTAGAGGGACTGGTGAGAGTGTCGCGAGAACTGGGTGAGATGTTTTGTTTTATGCTGCGTTGACGTTTTATGGCAGTGTTGCCGGGGAGCGTTGGGTCTCTGGAGTAGATTGATTTACAGCAAAGTGACAGTGCCGGGTCTTGTTTGTCTTTTTAGCATGAATTTATGGCTTTCGCTGCTGATGGGAACGAGCAAAGCGTGCCTTGTGTTAGTTACACATTGACCGACGCTGTGCCTGTTTGTCCGATACGGGTCACGTTTATTGGAAGTCCAGCTATGGGAACCCTTCAACTCATCGATTAGACCCTGACATTTCATTCCTTCGATCCAAGTTGTACGTGGTAACTGGTAATGACCGCGACTGTCACACTGCGCCGGTTCCGCTTCCCGTCTATGGTATACGGTCGACCTCCGGCGGCGATACCGGAGATCCCGGGCTTCCAATCTATCTGAGTGGTCACTAACGGAGCTGATCAATGCCTCGGGCGGGCGGGCGGGAGGGCGGCTCACCTTCTCCGGGCAGCCGGGGCTCTGTCTGTTACTCGGCAACTGACCGACGCCGTCTGTTACAGGCTCACGGCCGCGGATGAATGTCTGCCTCTTACAAATGCCAAGCCACCGTCATCCCGGTCTTCAGTTGCGCGCCGCCTTAGCTAGCTGGCCGGTGGGACCGATGAACGCAGCCGGTACCGGGGCTCACTGAATGCTGATGTTCAGGGGCCGGTACCGCGCGGCTCGTTCGCAGTGGTCCGGGCCATCTCATTGTACGTCATGCTCGAAGCGTGATCTGTGTGTTATTGTGGGTCGTGCTGGACGGAATTTGTTGTAAATAAAGCTGGGACGAGGAGAGGACACTGGTCTGTTGGGCGGCCGTGTGGGCGGACGGGGTTGGTCGGGGACGAGTTCATCGACTGGCCGGCGGCGGGCGCCGTAAGCTGCAGTTGCTCGGCCGGCCGAGAGAGGGCGGTGGCGCTGCGGCCGGTGCCATGGATCGATCGATGACCGGTACATGTGGCCGACAGGCCGGCGGCCCACGCCTCCCTCAGGCCGGCCTTTTTGCGCGGCCGCCCCGGATGAAAGACACCGCTTTCCAGGAGGTGCGGCCGGCGCTTGGATTGGCTTCCCCAATATCCCCGCGCCGCCGGCCGCTCCGAACAATTCCACGTTACACAGCTAACCACTAACAGTAACCGCGCCCAACTGGTCACAACAGCACGGCCTCTGACCGGGCCAGCGGCGCGCCGGGTCGGCCCAGCGACACGGACCTGCCTCCAATCCCGGCCGCTTCCCATCGGCACCACCAAATGGCCACAGAGGCTCACGCGCATCGGCAAAAAGCGAAAACAGGCGACCGGCCGGCGGTCGTTTCTGTGCCGGAATGGCCGGGCGGCGGCGGCAGGCGGTGATTTCGGCGGCAGAGGGAGGCAGAGTCCTGTCCGCGCCCGCCGTCCCGGGTCGTGGCGGCGTATACGGGCGAGGGAATGGACGGCGCGACAGGATAGTACGGTATTCGTCCGGTCCCCTGGGAATCTTCCACTAAAATATCGCTGCCGTTAAAAGTTTGGCTTTTAAGTTAGGCCCTCAACGACAGAAAGATCCACTTATCCACAAAACAAGGTACCTGACAAAATAACAAAATGTTAGCATTTTAGCCTTGCTCCTATCTGTACATCATATGTTCAAACAGGCTACATGCTATTCTACAATCTCAACTCGGCACGAATTTAACCGTCCGCCATCCTTTTGCCCGGGCCCGGCCGGCCCACACTATACGCGCCGCTCGTTCCTGATCAGCTCGTCCGCCGAGTCAGTCATTTATATCATGCCGCTCCGCCCTGTTGGCATACGCACTCGCCCGCGCGTGCCGCCGTTTCTTATCCGGTCCGTCTTCCAGGCATCAGTTATTCACGCTTCCGTTTCATTTTTCATCGCCTCTTCCGGCTGTGGCTTGTCGGCCGTTTCCGGCTCAGCGGAGGGCGCCCTCCTGCCGTCCCTCCGGCTTCCCTCACACGCCCTGCTGGCTGCTCGATGACTGCAATATAGATAGTTGGCGTCATCGGACAATTTGGAGCCGGCGTCTCGGACGCTGTGACCTCGGGGCCATGCATTCCAAGCAGCTTCACCTATCATAGGGACCATGCCTGTTGGTGATATTATGCAATACAAGCTCCCCCAAGCAGCTCCCTACTTCGCTTCGTGGAGCGCTATTACTTTCGCGAACATCCAATCCAACTGTCGTTTCGTCCAGATTTTCACCCTTCCGACATTCAGGTCAACTCTGCAGTCTGCACTTGACGTCTAAATGATAGCCAGCCATCAGTTTGTCGATCGTGAGCACACTGATAAGCCGCTAAGAATCAATTCTGAACAGGTTCACAGCATTTACTGAAAACAAATTTGTCAATCATTCCTTTTTTCTGCTAGGTTTCAGTCAGAGTTAGTTTTTAACTTCCTTACCTACATCACTTTTTATATCAAAGTCAGTTATCAAAGTGGCCGATATGGTCATGATTGGATCATTGGTCACATTTTCTGCTCCCCATAGATAAAAAAGTTACGGGTGAACAAAATGACAGTAAGAAGTGTTACTATAACACCTTCAATTCTGATGTTCACAAAAAGCATCGTGGGAGCTCACCATCACCACTCACCATCGGTGACCCACGAAGCCGTGTCATGTTTGCTCGAAGTCCACCATCGGGCTGTGGCGGGACAGAGCTGCAAGCTTCGGAGTGGTACCACCAGAGCGCAGCGGCAGGAACCTTGACCCTTGACATTTAACCAGGCGTCGCCGCTAGCTCCGCCGCCGGCCACCAGAGGCGCTGGCGGCGGGCGTCGCCAACGGCGTCTTCTCCACGCCTGTCGCCGTCCGATCGGTCCAGGAAACCCGGACGGCCCAAATCGACCGACCGGGGGCGGCTCTGAGTAGCGTGCCGCTCTCAGCTGCCCGGTCACGACAACCCATCGCGCCCGGCGCCCCGCCCCTCCTCAGCACCGGGCCAAGGTCAGGTCGAGGTCACACTGACCCCTCAGAGGATCCACCGTCACCAGAGCCCGATGATGCAGTCCGCAGATAAAGCGCCGGAGCTGGGCTACAAAGGACGCTGGGCTCTGTGTCGTCGCGCCGGCGATAAGAGCGCTAATTAATCAGGCTGGGCGGGCTGCGGCGCTCGGCGGGCTCCGGCTCCGGCTCCGGGCCGGCGGCGGTACCGCCCCGGGCCGGTCCGGAGCTCTCTGTACGTGCCGGGCTGCCGGCGGCCGCTATTGAGCTGCGGCCAATCACACAGACGCCTGCCCCGCCGGCGGCCGGCAGGGCCATCAATGCGGCGCACAGACACTATTGTGGCGCCGCCGGCGAGCAGCGCAGACGGCCGAGGATCGCCTGCGGGCGGGCCGGGCGGTCCTCCCACCCCCAGCGCTCTGCCGTCTGTCCCTGCCCTCTGCCCAGTAAGCTCACGTTTCCAGTCAGTACACACCAGACAGGCGGCAGTTCAACACCCACTGTTCAATAACCAGCATCCACCGGCCACCGAATACAGCCGCAGCCGTCTACAGACCACCCCGCAGTCCACAATTCACCGTCAACTGTCCACAGTCCACAGTCGACCGACAACCGTCTACATTTAACCACCCACCGTCCATCACCATTCTCTTTCTCTCCCTCTCTCTCTCTCTCTCTCTCTCTCTCTCTCTCTCTCTCTCTCTCTCTCTCTCTCTCTCACACTCTCTCTCTCTCTCTCTCACTCTCTCTCTCTCTCTCTTCTCTCTCTCTCTCTCTCTCTCTCTCTCTCTCTCTCTCTCTCTCTCTCTCTCTCTCTCTCTCTCTCGTCTCTCTCTCCTCTCTCTCTCTCTCTCCTCTCTCCTCTCCTC